>NW_024044860.1:616454-801454 GCF_015852505.1 Tachyglossus aculeatus | reverse complement strand
AGCTCTGTGTCTCTCCCGGTCTCTCTCTGTCTCTGTATCTCTCCCTCCATAACTCTCTGTGTCTCTCCATGTCTCTCCCCCATAGCTCTCTGTGTCTCTCCCGGTCTCATCCTGTCTCTCTGTCTCTCCCCCATAGCTCTCTGTGTCTCTCTCTGTCTCTGTGTCTCTCCCTCCATAGCTCTCTGTGTCTCTCCCGGTCTGTGTCTCTCCGTCCATAGCTCTCTGTGTCTCTCCCGATCTCTCTCTGTCTCTGTGTCTCTCCCTCCATAACTCTCTGTGTCTCTCCCACTCTCTCCCTGTCTCTCCCCCATAGGTCTCTGTGTCTCTCTGTGTCTCTCTGTGTCTCTCTCTGTCTCTGTGTCTCTCCCTCCATAGCTCTCTGTGTCTCTCCCGGTCTCTCTCTGTCTCTGTATGTCTCCCTCCATAACTCTCTGTGTCTCTCCCTGTCTCTGTGTCTCTCCCTCCATAGCTCTGTGTGTCTCTCCCTGTCTCTCTCTATCTCTGTATCTCTCCCTCCATAGCTCTCTGTGTCTCTCCATGTCTCTCCTCCATAGCTCTCTGGGTCTCTCCCGGTCTCTTCCTGTCTCTGGGTCTCTCCCCCATAGCTCTCTGTGTCTCTCTCTGTCTCTGTATCTCTCCCTCCATAGCTCTCTGTGTCTCTCCCGATCTCTCTCTGTCTCTATCTCTCCCTCCATAACTCTCTGTGTCTCCCCCTGTCTCTGTGTCTCTCCCCATAACTCTCTGTGTCTCTCCCGGTCTCTCTCTGTCTCTGTATCTCTCCCTCCATAACTCTCTGTGTCTCTCCCTGTCTCTCCCCCATAGCTCTCTGTGTCTCTCTCTGTCTCTCCCTCCATAGCTCTCTGTGTCTCTCCCGATCTCTCTCTGTCTCTGTGTCTCTCCCTCCATAACTCTCTGTGTCCCTCCTTGTCTCTGTGTGTCTCCCTCCATAACTCTGTGTCTCTCCCTGTCTCTCCCCCATAACTCTCAGTGTCTCTCTGTGTCTCTGTTTCTGTGTCTCTCCCGCCATAGCTCTCTGTGTCTCTCCCGGTCTCTCCCTGTCTCTGTGTCTCTCCCTCCACAATTCTCTGTGTCGCTCCCGGTCTCTTCCTGTCTCTCCCCATAGCTCTCTGTGTCTCTCCCGGTCTCTCCCTGTCTCTGTGTCTCTCCCCCATAGCTCTCTGTGTCTCTCCCGGTCTCTTCCTGTCTCTCCCCCATAGCTCTCTGTGTCTCTCCCTGTCTCTGTGTCTCTCCCTCCATAGCTCTATGTGTCTCTCCCGGTCTCTCTCTGTCTCTGTTATCTCTCCCTCCATAGCTCTCTGTGTCTCTCCCGCTCTCTCCCTGTCTCTCCCTCCATAACACTCTGTGTCTCTCCCGGTCTCTCCCTGTCTCTGTGTCTCTCCCTCCATAGCTCTCTGTGTCTGTGTCTCTCCCCCATAGCTCTATGTGTCTCTCTGTGTCTCTCTCTGTCTCTGTATCTCTCCCTCCATAGCTCTCTGTGTCTCTCCCGGTCTCTCCCTGTCTCTGTGTCTCTCCCTCCATAGCTCTCTGTGTCTCTCCCTATCTCTCTCTGTCTCTGTGTCTCTCCCTCCATATCTCTCTGTGTCTCTCCCTGTCTCTTCCCCATAGCTCTCTGTGTCTCTCTGTGTCTCTCTGTGTCTCTCCCTCCATAGCTCTCTGTGTATCTCCTGGTCTCTCCCTGTCTCTCCCCCATACCTCTCTGTGTCTCTCTCTGTCTCTGTGTCTCTCCCTCCATAGCTCTCTGTGTCTCTCCCGGTCTCTCCCTGTCTCTGTGTCTCTCCCTCCATAACACTCTGTGTCTCTCCCGGTCTCTCCCTGTCTCTGTGTCTCTCCCTCCATAACACTCTGTGTCTCTCCCGGTCTCTATGTCTCTCCCCCATAGCTCTCTGTGTCTCTCTGTGTCTCTGTCTCTGTGTCTCTCCCTCCATAGCTCTCTGTGTCTCTCCCGGTCTCTCCCTGTCTCTGTATCTCTTCCTCCATAGCTCTCCCTGTCTCTGTGTCTCTCCCGGTCTCTCTCTGTCTCTGTTATCTCTCCCTCCACAGTTCTCTGTGTCTCTCCCGCTCTGTCCCTGTCTCTCCCTCCATAACTCTCTGTGTCTCTCCCGGTCTCTCTCTATCTCTCTATCTCTCCCTCCATAGCTCTCTGCGTCTCTCCCGGTGTCTCTCTGTCTCTGTGTCTCTCCCCATGGGTCTCTCTCTTTCTCCTCCAGTCTCTCTCTGTCTCTGTGTCTCTCCCCCATAGGTCTCTCTGTCTCTCCTGGTCTCTTTTCTCCCTCTCTGTCTCTCCCCATAGGCCTCTCTCGTTCTCTGTCTCTCCCCCCCCCACAGTTCTCTCTCTCTCTCCCTTCCTCCAAATACCATCATTCATTAATTACTTGATATCTCTCTGTCTCTCTCCCCTGCACAGCTCTCTGTGTCTCTCTCCCTCCATCTCTCATTCTCTGTCTCTCCCCCCATAGTTCTCTCTCTTTCTTCCTTCCTCGAAATAATGTCATTAATCTCTCTGTCTCTCTCCCTGTATCTCTCTTTCTGTCTCTGTCTCTCTCCCCTCCACAGCTCTCTGTGTCTCTCTCCCTCCATCTCTCGTTCTCTGTCTCTCCCCCCATAGTTCTCTCTCTCTCCCTTCCTCCAAATACCATCATTAATTAATTACTTGATATATCTCTCTCTCCCTGTATCTCTGTTTCTCTCCCCTCTACAGCTCTCTGTGTGTCTCTCCCTCCATCTCTCGTTCTCTGTCTCTCCCCCCACAGCTCTCTCTCTCTCCCTTCCTCCAAATACCATCCTTAATTAATTACTTGATATCTCTCTGTCTCTCTCCCTGTATCTCTCTCTCTGTCTCCCCTCCACAGCTCTGTCTCTCTCCCTCCATCTCTCGTTCTCTCTCTCTCCCCATAGTTCTCTCTTTCTTCCTTCCTCCAAATACCATCATTAATTGCTTGATATCTCTCTGTCTCTCTCCCTGTCTCTCTCCCCTCCACAGCTCTCTGTCTCTGTCTTCCTCCATCTCTCGTTCTCTGTCTCTCCCCCCATAGTTCTCTCTCTCTCTCCCTTCCTCCAAATACCATCATTAATTAATTACTTGATATCTCTCTGTCTGTCTCCCTCCATCTCGCGTTCTCTGTCTCTCTCCCCATAGTTCTCTCTCTCTCCCTCCAAATACCATCATTAATTAATTACTTGATATCTCTCTGTCTCCCTGTCTCTGTCTCTCTCCCCTCTACAACTCTCTCTGTCTCTCTCCCTCCATCTTTCGTTCTCTGTCTCTCCCCCATAGTTCTCTCTCCCTTCCTCCAAATATCATCATTAATTACTTACTTGATATCTCCCTCCCTATATCTCTCTGTTTCTCTCCTCTCTACAGCTCTCTGTGTCTCTCTCTCTCCCTCCATCTCTCGTTCTCTGTCTCTCCCCCCATAGTTCTCTCTCTCTCCCTTCCTCCAAATACCATCATTAATTAATTACTTGATATGTCTTTGTCTCTCTCCCTGTATCTCTCTCTCCGTCTCCCCTCCACAGCTCTCTGTCTCTCTCCCTCCATCTCTCGTTCCCTGTCTCTCTCCCCATAGTTCTCTCTCTTCCTTCCTCCAAATACCATCATTAATTACTTGATATCTCTCTGTCTCTGTCTGTCTCTCTCCCCTCTACAGCTCTCTGTGTCTCTCTTCCTCCATCTCTCCTTCTCTGTCTCTCCCTCCATAGGTCTCTCTCTCTCTCTCCCTTCCTCCAAATACCATCATGAATTAATTACTTGATATCTCTCTGTCTGTCTCTCTCTCCCTCCATCTCTCGTTCCCTGTCTCTCCCCCATAGTTCTCTCTCCCTTCCTCCAAATACCATCATTAATTAATTACTTGATATCTCTGTCTGTCTCCCTCCATCTCTCATTCTCTGTTTCTCCCCCCATAGTTCTCTCTCTCCCTTCCTCCAAACACCATCATTAATGAATTACTTGATATCTTTCTGTCTCTGTCTGTCTCTCTCCCCACTACAGCTCTCTGTGTCTCTCTCCCTCCATCTCTCATTCTCTGTCTCTCCCCCCAGTTCTCTCTTTCTTCCTTCCTCCAAATACCATCATTAATTAATTACTTAATATCTCTCTGTCTCTCTCCCTCCATCTCTCTCTGTCTCTCTCCCTCCACATCTCTCTGTCTCTCTCCCCTCTACAGTTCTCTGTGTCTCTGTCTCCCTCCATCTCTCGTTCTCTGTCTTTCTCCCCATAGTTCTCTCTCTCCCCCCATACCATCATTAATTAATTACTTGATATCTCTCTGTCTCTCTCCCTGTATCTGTCTCTGTCTCTCTCCCCTCCACAGCTGTGTCTCTCTCTCTCCCTCCATCTCTCGTTCTTTGTCTCTCCCCCACAGTTCTCTCTCTCTCCCTTCCTCCAAATACCATCATTAATTCATTACTTGACATCTCTCTATCTGTCTCTCTCCCTCCATCTCTCATTCTCTGTCTCTCCCCGCATAGTTCTCTCTCTCTCTGTGTCCCTTCCTCCAAATACCATCATTAATTAATTACTTGACATCTCTCTGTCTCTCTCCCCACTACAGCTCTCTGTGTCTCTCTCTCCCTGCATCTCTCGTTCTCTGTCTCTCCCCCCGTAGTTCTCTCTCTCTCCCTTCCTCCAAATACCATCATTAATTAATTACTTGATATCTCTCTGTCTCTCTCCCTGTCTCTCTCCCCTCTACAGCTCTCCGTGTCTCCCTCCCTCATCTCTCGTTCTCTGTCTCTCCCCCCATAGTTCTCTCTCTCCCTTCCTCCAAATACCATCATGAATTAATTACTTGATATCTCTCTGTCTCCCTCCATCTCTCATTCTCTGTTTCTCCCCCCCATAGTTCTCTCTTTCTTCCTTCCTCCAAATACCATCATTAATTCATTACCCGATATCTCTCTGTCTCTCTCCCTGTATCTCTGTCTCTCTCCCCTTTACAGCTCTCTGTCTCTCTCCCTCCATCTCTCATTCTCTGTCTCTCTCCCCATAGCTCTCTCTCTCCCTTCCTCCAAATACCATCATTAATTACTTGATATCTCTCTGTCTGTCTCCCTCCATCTCTCGTTCTCTGTCTCTCCCCCCGTAGTTCTCTCTCTCTCTCTCTCCCTTCCTCCAAATACCATCATTAATTAATTACTTGATATCTCTCTGTCTCTCTCCCTGTCTCTCTCCCCTCTACAGCTCTCCGTGTCTCTCTCCCTCCATCTCTCGTTCTCTGTCTCTCCCCCCATAGTTCTCTCTCTCTCCCTTCCTCCGAATACCATCATTAATTAATTACTTGATATCTCTCTGTCTGTCTCCTTGTCCCTGTCTGTCTCTCTCCCCTCTACAGCTCTGTGTCTCTCTCCCTCCATCTCTCATTCTCTGTCTCTCCCCCCATAGTTCTCTCTCTCTCTCTCCCTTCCTCCAAATACCATCCTGAATTAATTGCTTGATATCTCTCTGTCTGTCTCCCTCCATCTCTCGTTCTCTGTCTCTCCCCCCACAGTTCTCTCTCTCCCTTCCTCCAAATACCATCATGAATTAATTACTTGATATCTCTCTGTCTGTCTGTCTCCCTCCATCTCTCGTTCTCTGTTTCTCCCCCCATAGTTCTCTTTCTTCCTTCCTCCAAATACCATCATTAATTAATTACTTGATATCTCTCTGTCTGTCTCCCTCCATCTCTCGCTCTCTCTCTCTCCCTTCCTCCAGATACCATCATTAATTAATTACTTGACATCTCTCTGTCTCCCTCCCTGTATCTCTGTCTCTCTCCCCTCCACAGCTCTCTGTGTGTGTCTCTCTCTCCCTCCATCTCTCGTTCTCTGCCTCTGGGTCTCTGCCTTGGTCCCCCCGTATCTCTCTGTCCCCGTCTCCACGCCCGCGTGGGCCTGTCTCTGTGTGTCTCTGCGGGTCTCTGCGGGTCTCCGGCCTCCCCCCCCCCCGCAGTTGGAGGTCTCTGCGCTCCCCAACAACACGGAGCCCGGGAAGCTGCTGGAGCTGGAGGTGCTGTCGGGGGGCGGCCTGTCGCTCCGGGGGGACCCCGGGGCCGCCGCCCCCCCAGCGGGCCCGCAGTCCTGGAAGAACCGCCTCTACGCCCAGGTGACCCCCTCGGTCTCTCTGTCTCTCGCTCAGAGACAGAGGGAGAGATGGGGAGAGATGGGGGAGAGATGGAGGGGAGAGAGGGGAGAGACTGGGGGAGAGACAGAGGGAGAGATGGGGGAGAGGGGAGAGATGGGGAGAGGGGAGAGATGGGGAGAGAAAGGGGTGGAGATGGGAGAGACTGGGGGAGACAGGGGAGAGAGACAGAGGGAGAGGGGAGAGATGGGGGAGAGAGGGTAGAGATGGGAGAGACATAGAGAGAGGGGAGAGATGGGGAGAGAGGAGAGATAGAGGGGAGAGACAGGGTTGGAGGGGGAGAGATGGGGGGAGAAAGGGGTGGAGATGGGAGAGACTGGGGGAGAAGGGAGAGACGGGGAGAGGGGAGAGATGGGGAGAGATGGGGGAGAGGGGAGAGACAGAGGGGGGAGAGGAGAGATATAGGGGAGAGACAGGGCTGGAGAGGGGAAAGATGGGGGTGAGGGGAGAGACGAGGGGAGAGACAGAGGGAGAGGGGAGAGATGGGGAGAGAAAGGGGTGGAGGTGGGAGAGACCGGGGGAGACAGGGGAGAGAGACAGAGGGAGAGGGGAGAGATGGGAGAGAGGGGAGAGACAGAGGGAGGGGGAGAGATGGGGAGAGGGGAGATGGGAGAGACTGGGGGAGAGGGGAGAGACAGAGGGGAGAGAGGAGAGATAGAGGGGAGAGACGGGGCTGGAGGGGGGAGAGATGGGGGCGAGGGGAGAGACGAGGGGAGAGACAGAGGGAGAGGGGAGAGATGGGGAGAGACAGGGGTGGAGATGGGAGAGAGGGGAGAGAGACAGGGGAGAGAGACAGAGGGAGAGGGGAGAGATGGGGAGGGGGAGAGATGGGGAGAGGGGAGATGGGAGAGACTGGGGGAGAGAGCAGAGACAGAGGGGAGAGACAGGGCTGGAGGGGGAGAGGTGGGGAGACTGGGGGAGAGGGGAGAGATAGAGGAGAGAGAGGAGAGAAGGGAGATGGGGAGAGATGAGAGACTGGGGGAGAGACAGAGGGAGAGATGGGGGAGAAGGGAGAGAGGAGAGACAAAGGGGAGAGGGGAGAGACAGGGCTGGAGAGGGGAGAGACGGGGAGAGGGGAGGGATAGAGGAGAGAGACAGAGGGAGTGGGGGGAGATGGGGGAGAGACAGCGGGGAGAGAGGAGAGCCAGAGGGGAGACGGGAGAGACAGGGCTGGAGAGAACCACCGCTACGGCCCGGTGACCCTCTCTGTCTGTCTCTCTCTCGCTCAGAGACAGAGGCTGGAGAGACAGGGGCGAGAGGGGAGAGACAGAGGGGAGATGGGGGAGAGACAAAGGGGGGAGAGAGAGGGGGGAGAGACAGGGCTGGAGAGGGGAGAGACAGAGGGGAGAGACAGGGCTGGAGAGGGGAGAGACAGAGGGGAGAGGGGAGAGATAGAGGGGAGAGACTGGGCTGGAGAGGGGAGAGACAAAGGGGGGAGAAAGGGTTGGAGATGGGAGAGACAGGGGAGAGAGACAGAGGGAGAGGGGAGAGACTGGGGAGAGACAGAGGGAGAGATGGGGGAGAGGGGAGAGACGGGATGGAGAGGGGAGAGACGAGGGAGAGGGGAGAGACAGAGGGAGAGGGGAGAGATGGGGAGAGAAAGGGGTGGAGATGGGAGAGACTGGGGGGAGACGGGGAGAGAGACAGGGGAGAGATGGGGAGAAAGGGGTGGAGATGGGAGAGACTGGGGGGAGAGACAGAGGGAGAGGGGAGAGACAGAGGGGAGAGACTTGGGGAGAGACAGAGGGAAAGGGGAGAGAGGGGGAGAGGAGGGGGAGAGAGACAGGGGGAGATGGGAGAGATGGGGGAGAGGGGAGAGACGGGGACAGAGACAGAGGGGAGAGATGGGGAGAGAAAGGGGTGGAGATGGGAGAGACTGGGGAGGGGGAGAGACAGAGGGAGAGGGGAGAGATGGCGGAGAGACGGGGGAGAGGGGAGAGGCAGAGGGGAGAGAGAAGAGATGACAGAGAGAAGAGGGGAGAGACAAGGCTGGAGAGGAGAGAGATGGGGGAGAGGGGAGAGACAGGGGAAGGGGGAGAGATAGAGGGGAGAGAAAGGGGTGGAAATGGGAGAGACGGGGAGAGAGACAGAGGGGAGAGAGGAGAGACAGAGGGGAGCGGGGAGAGACAGGGCTGGAGAGGACAGAGATGGGGGAGAGGGGAGAGATAGAGGGGAGAGAAAGGGGTGGAGATGGGAGAGATAGGGGAGAGAGACAGAGGGAGAGGGGAGAGACAGGGGAGAGACTGGGGAGAGATGGAGGGAAAGGGGAGAGACTGGGGGAGAGATGGAGGGAAAGGGGAGAGACTGGGGGAGAAGGGAGAGATGGGGAGAGAAAGGGGTGGAGATGGGAGAGAGACAGGGAGAGACAGGGAGAGGAGATGGGGAGAGACAGGGGCGAGGGGGGAGAGACAGAGGGGAGATGGGGAGAGACAGAGAGGAGACAGAGGGGGGGGAGAGACAGGGCTGGAGAGGGGAGAGACAGAGGGGAGAGGGGAGAGACAGAGATGGAGAGGGGAGAGATGGGGGAGAGAGGAGAGATAGAGGGGAGAGACAGAAGGAGAGGGGAGAGATGGGGGAGAGAAGAGAGATGAGAGGGGAGAGACAGAGGGGAAAGACGGAGGAGAGGCGACAGAGAAGAGATCGGGAGGGGGAGAGACAGAGATGATGGGGGAGACAGAGATGGGGAGAGACATGGGCGGAGATGGGAGAGATGTCTCTCTCCCCCTTCTAGCCTGTGAGCCCGTTGTTGGGTAGGGACCGTCTCCATCTGTTGCCAACTTGTCCTTCCCAAGCGCTTAGTCCAGTGCCCTGCACACAGGAAGCGCTCAATAAGTACCATTGAATGAATGAATGAATGAATGAATGAATGAATGAATGAATCAATGAAAGGGGGAGAGATGGCGAGAGATGGGGGAAAGGGGAGAGACGGGGATAAAAATAATAATATTAATTCATTCAGTTGTATTGATTGAGCGCTTACTGTGTGCAGAGCACTGTACTGAGCGCTTCTGTTAGGTTATTATGGTGCTTGTGAAGCGCTTACTATGTGCCAGGCGCTGTACTAAGCGCCGGGGTAGGAACAAGCCAATGGGGTTGGGCCTCCATCCCCATTCTACAGAGGAGGGAACCGAGGCCCAGAGAAAGGAAGTGACTTGTCCAAGGTCACACCGTAGCAGACAGGTGGTAGAGCTGGGATTAATAATAATAATAATAATTCATTCATTCAGTCGTATTTATTGAGCGCTTCCTGTGTGCAGAGCACTGGACTAAGCGCTTGGGAAGGACAAGTTGGCAACGTAGAGAGACGGTCCCTACCCGACAGCGGGCTCACAGTCGAGAAATAATAATAATAATGGTGGCCTTGGCATTTGTTAAGCGCCTACTATGTGCCGAGCGCTGTTCTAAGCGCCGGGGAGGTCACAAGGTGATGGGGTTGTCCCCCGGGGGGCTCACGGGCTTCATCCCCATTTGACAGATGAGGGAACTGAGGCCCAGAGAATAATAATAATAATAATAATGAGGGCATTTATTAAGCGCTTACTATGTGCCGAGCACTGTTCTAAGCGCTGGGAAGGTTACAAGGTGATGAGGTGGTCCCATGGGGGGGCTCACGGTCTTCATCCCCATTTTACAGATGAGGGAACTGAGGCCCAGAGAATGATATTAATGATAATGAAGGCATTTATTAAGCGCTTACTATGTGCCGAGCACTGTTCTAAGCGCTGGGAAGGTTACAAGGTGATGAGGTGGTCCCCCGGGGGGCTCACGGGCTTCATCCCCATTTGACAGATGAGGGAACTGAGGCCCAGAGAATAATATTAATAATAACGAAGGCATTTATTAAGCGCTTACTATGTGCCGAGCACTGTTCTAAGCACTGGGAAGGTTACAAGGTGATCGGGTTGTCCCACGGGGGGCTCACGGTCTTCATCCCCATTTTACAGATGAGGGAACTGAGGCCCAGAGAATAATAATATTAATAATGAAGGCATTTATTAAGCACTTACTATGTGCCGAGCACTGTTCTAAGCGCTGGGGAGGTTACAAGGTGATGGGGTTGTCCCCCGGGGGGCTCACGGTCTTCATCCCCATTTTACAGATGAGGGAACTGAGGCCCAGAGAATGATATTAATAATAACGAAGGCGTTTATTAAGCGCTTACTATGTGCCCAGCACTGTTCTAAGCGCTGGGAAGGTTACAAGGTGATGAGGTGGTCCCATGGGGGGGGCTCACGGTCTTCATCCCCATTTTACAGATGAGGGAACTGAGGCCCAGAGAATAATATTAATGATAATGAAGGCATTTATTAAGCGCTTACTATGTGCTGAGCACTGTTCTAAGCGCTGGGGAGGTTACAAAGTGATGAGGTTGTCCCCCGGGGGGCTCACGGTCTTCATCCCCATTTTACAGATGAGGGAACTGAGGCCCAGAGAATAATATTAATGATAATGAAGGCATTTATTGAGCGCTTACTATGTGCCGAGCACTGTTCTAAGCGCTGGGGAGGTTACAAAGTGATGAGGTTGTCCCCCGGGGGGCTCACGGTCTTCATCCCCATTTTACAGATGAGGGAACTGAGGCCCAGAGAATAATAATAATAATAAGGATGGCATTTATTAAGCGCTTACTATGTGCAGAGCACTGTTCTAATCGCTGGGGAGGATACAAGGTGATGAGGTTGTCCCCTGGGAGGCTCACGGTCTTCATCCCCATTTTACAGATGAGGGAACTGAGGCCCAGAGAATAATATTAATAATAACGAAGGCATTTATTAAGCGCTTACTATGTGCCGAGCACTGTTCTAAGCGCTGGGGAGGTTACAAGGTGATGGGGTTGTCCCCCGGGGGTTCACGGTCTTCATCCCCATTTTACAGATGAGGGAACTGAGGCCCAGAGAATAATATTAATGATAATGAAGGCATTTATTAAGCGCTTACTATGTGCCCAGCACTGTTCTAAGCGCTGGGAAGGTTACAAGGTGATGAGGTGGTCCCATGGGGGGGCTCACGGTCTTCATCCCCATTTTACAGATGAGGGAACTGAGGCCCAGAGAATAGTATTAATAATAATGAAGGCATTTATTAAGCGCTTACTATGTGCCAAGCACTGTTCTAAGCGCCCGGGAGGTAATGATGGCATTTAACAATGGCGTTAATAATAATGATAATAATAATAATGATGAATAGGATCATTCTTGGCATTATCTGTCCAATGGGGATGACCCTGATGCCCTTAGTGCACGCTTAGTACAGTGCTCTGCACACAGTAAGCGCTCAATAAATACGATTGAATTTATTAAGCGCTTACTATTTGCAAAGCACTATTATTATATTATCATTCATATAGTGCTTAGAACAGCGCTATCATCATTTGCTCATCATTTAGTAATGATGACATTTAATAATGGCATTGATAATAATGATAATCGTGATAATAATCATGATAATAATGATGAATAGGATCATTCTTGGTATTATCTGTCCAATGGGGATGACCCTGAGGCTCTTAGTCCACGCTTAGTACAGTGCTCTGCACACAGTAAGCGCTCAAGTACAGTTGAATTCATTAAGCGCTTACTCTGTGCAAAGCGCTGTTCTAAGCGCTATATGAATGATGATATAATAATAGTCTTTAGCACATAGTAAGCGCTTAATAAATGGCATCATTTAGTAATGATGACATTTAATGATGGCATTGATAATAATGATAATCATGATAATAATGATGAATAGGATCATTCTTGGTATTATCTGTCCAATGGGGATGACCCTGATGCCCTTAGTCCACGCTTACTACAGTGCTCTGCACACAGTAAGTGCTCAATAAATACGATTGAATTTATTAAGCACTTACTCTGTGCAAAGCGCTGTTCTAAGCGCTATATGACTCATAATATAATAATAGTCTTTTGCACACAGTAAGTGCTTAATAAATGGCATCATTTAGTCATGATGACATTTAATAATGGCATTGATAATAATGATAATCATGATAATAATCATGATAATAATGATGAATAGGATCATTCTTGGCATTATCTGTCCAATGGGGATGACCCTGATGCCCTTAGTACACGCTTAGTACAGTGCTCTGCACACAGTAAGTGCTCAATAAATACGATTGAATGTACTAAGCGCTTACCATGTGCAAAGCGCTGTTCTAAGCGCTATATGAATGATAATATAATAATAGTCTTTTGCACATAGTAAGCGCTTAATAAATGGCATCATTTAGTCATGATGACATTTAATAATGGCATTGATAATAATGATAATCATGA
The DNA here is from genome assembly GCF_015852505.1 of Tachyglossus aculeatus. Taxonomy (NCBI): domain Eukaryota; kingdom Metazoa; phylum Chordata; class Mammalia; order Monotremata; family Tachyglossidae; genus Tachyglossus; species Tachyglossus aculeatus. The sequence goes on along the minus strand of NW_024044860.1, from coordinate 789,031 downwards.
TAATAATGATGAATAGGATCATTCTTGGTATTATCTGTCCAATGGGGATGACCCTGATGCCCTTAGTACACGCTTAGTACAGTGCTCTGCACACAGTAAGCGCTCAATAAATACGATTGAATTTATTAAGCACTTACTATGTGCAAAGCGCTGTATGAATGATAATAATAGTCTTTTGCACATAGTAAGCGCTTAATAAATGGCATCATTTAGTAATGATGACATTTATAATGGCATTGATAATAATGATACTCATGATAATAATCATGATAATAATGATAATAATAATAATGAATAGGATCATTCTTGGCACTATCTGTCCAATGGGGATGACCCTGATGCCCTTAGTGCACGCTTAGTACAGTGCTCTGCACATAGTAAGCGCTCAATAAATACGATTGAATGAATGAAAGATATACTATCTTAATATATTAACTGTTGATATATTAATGATAATGATGATAATGGTGCTTTCTAAGCGTTTACTATATTTAGTAATAGTAAATGGCATCATTTAGTAATGATGGCATTTAATAATGGCATTAATAATAATGATAATAATTATAATAACGATAATTATGATAATTATAATAATAATAATAATGAATAGGATGATTCTTGGTATTATCTGTCCAATGGGGATGACCCTGATGCCCTTAGTACACGCTTAGTCCAGTGCTCTGCACACAGTAAGCGCTCAATCAATGCGATTGAATGAATGAATGAATGAGTGAATGAATGATTGATTGAATGAATGAATGAATAGCGTGTCCTTTCCGGCCTGCAGGCGGAGGGGGACGGGCCGCCTCCTCCAGGCTGGACGCCGGCGCTGCGGACCAACCCGCTGTTCCGAGAGCGGCCGCTGGGGGGCGCGGCCCTGCCCCGGACGGCGCATGCGTGCTGGACCCTCCCCCGCGCCGCGCGCCTCGGCGGAACCCCGGAGGAGGTGATGGACGGACGGACGGGAGCACGCATGCGCGGGAAGGGGGGGCGCGCATGCGCGAGGGGCGCACCAAGGCATGCACGCGTCGCTAGGGGCGCGATGGATGGGGCCACGCATGCGCGAGGGGCGGGCTTAGACGCGCATGCGCCGCTGGGGGCGCGGTGGATGGGGCCACGCATGCGCAAGGGGCGGGGCGGAAAACAATTCACTCAATCGCATTCATCGAGCCATTAATGTGTGCAGAGCACTGTACTAAGCGCTTGATGATGGGGCAGATAATGATGATAATAATGGCATTTATTAAGCGCTTACTATGTGCAAAGCACTGTTCTAAGCGCTGGAGAGAATACAAGAGGCATGGCTCAGTGGAAAGCACCGGCTTTGGAGTCAAGAGGTCATGGGTTCGAATCCCGACTCCGCCACATGTCTGCTGTGTGACCTTGGGCAAGTCACTTAACTTCTCTGAGCCTCAGTTACCTCATCTGTAAAATGGGGATGAAGACTGTGAGCCCCACGTGGGACAACCTGATCACTTTGTAACCCCCCCCGCAGCGCTTAGAACAGTGCTTTGCACATAGTAAGCACTTAACAAATGCCAACATTATCATTATTATTATGACAAGGTGATCAGGTTGTCCCACGGGGGGGCTCACAATCTCCATCCCCATTTTCCAGATGAGGTAGCTGAGGCACAGATAAGTTAAGTGACTTGCCCAAAGTCACACAGCTGACAGTTGGCGGAGTCGGGATTTGAACCCATGACCTCTGACTCCAAAGCCCGTGCTCTTTCCACCGAGCCACGCTGCTTCTCTTATGATGGCACTTATATGGCAATGGTGGCCATTATGGTGGCACTTATTAAGCGCTTACTATGTTCAAAGTGCCGTTTTAAGCGCTGGGGAGGCTACAGCGGGGCCCAGAGGGAAGGGCCCGGGCTTTGGAGTCCGAGGTCATGGGTTCAAATCCCAGCTACGCCATTTAGCTGTGTGACTTTGGGCAAGTCACTTAACTTCTCTGGGCCTCAGTTCCCTCATCTGTCAAATGGGGACGAAGACTGCGAGCCCCCCGTGGGACAACCTGATCACCTTGTAACCTCCCCAGCGCTTAAAACAGTGCTTTGCACAGAGTAAGCGCTTAAGAAATGCCGTCATTATTATTATCATTATAGAGACGGTCCCTACCCATCAACGGGCTCACCTTGTAACCGCCCCAGGGCTTAGCACATAGTAAGCGCTTAACAAATGCCATTATTCATGCATTCAATCGTATTTATTGAGCGCTTACTGTGTGCAGAGCATTGCACTAAGCGCTTGGGAAGTACAAGTTGGTAACACACAGAGACGGCCCCTACCCAACAGCGGGCTCACAAGCGCTTAGTGCAGTGCTCTGCACAAAGCAAGCGCTCAATAAATACGATTGAATGAGTGAATAAATAATGGCATTTGTTAAGCGCTTACTATGTGCCAAGCACTGTTCTAAGCAGTGGGGAGGTTACAAGGTGAGCCCGTTGTTGGGTAGGGACTGTCTCTATAATAACAATACTGATGGCATTTATTAAGCGCTTACTATGTGCAAAGCATTGTTTTAAGCGCTGGGGAGGTTAAAAGGTGATCAGGTTCTCCCACGGGGGGCTCACAGTCTACTTACCAACTTGCACTTTCCAAGCGCTCAGTGCAGTGCCCTACACACAGTGAGCGCTCAATAAATACTATTGAATGGGTCAGGGCCACGCATGCGCAGAGGGGCGGGACCAGGGGGCCACGTGCCCCCCCAAGGGGCGGGGCCACACACGCGCAAGGGCGGGACCAATGCTGCACGTGACCCGAGGGGCGGGGCCACGCACGCGGAAAGGGCAGGTTCAACGGGACACGTGGCCTGGAGGCCGGATCACGCATGCGCAAGGGGCGGAGACAGCGGGACACGCGCCCGAGGGGCGGGAGTACGCATGCGCAAGGGGCAGGGCCAGCGGGACGTGTGGGCGAAGGGCGGGGCTACGCATGCGCACGGGGCAGGGCCAGAAGGGCACGTGGTCAAAGGGCGGGACCACGCATGCGCAAGAGGTAGTGCCAGAGGGGCACGCGGCCGAAGGGTGGGACCACGCATGCGCAAGGGGCAGGGCCACGCATGCACAAGGGGCAGGGCCAGAAGAGCACGTGGCCTAAGGGCGGGACCACGCACGCGCAAGGGGCTGGTTCAGCGGGGCACGCGGCCGTAGGGAGGGACCACGCATGCGCAAGGGGCAGGGCCACGCATGCACAAGGGGCTGGCTCAGATGGTCACGTGGACAAAGGGCGACACCACGCATGCGCAAGGGGCAGGGCCAGAGGGGCACGTGGCTGAAGGGTGGGACCACGCATGCGCAAGGGGCTGGTTCCGAGGGGCACGTGGACGGAGGGCGGGACCACGCAAGCGCAAGAGGTAGTGCCAGGGGGCCACGTGCCCGGAGGTCGGGAACCATGCATGCGTAAGGGGTAGAGCCAGTGGGGCACGCGGCCGAAGGGCAGGACCACGCATGCGCAAGGGGCTGGGCCAGAGGGGCACGTGGCCAAAGGGCGGGCCTACGCATGCGCAGAGCCAGAGGGGCACGTGCCCGAAGGGCAGGACCACGCAGGCGCAAAGGGCAAGGCCAGAGGGGCACGTGCCCGGAGGGCAGGACCACACATGCGCAAGGGGTAGAGCCAGAGGGACACATGGCCGAGGGGCGGGACCACGCATGCGCGTATCGAAGAGCCAGCGGGACGCGTGGCCAAAGGGCAGAACCACGCATGCGCATGCGGAAGAGCCAGCTCGACACGTGGCCTGGAGGCGGGACCACGCATGCGCAAGGGGCTGTTTCAGAGGGGCACGTGGCTGAAGGGCGGGACCACGCATGCGCATGTGATAGGGTCAGCGGGACACGTGGCCAAAGGGCAGAACGACGCATGCGCATGTGACATAGCCAGCGGGACACGTGGCCAAAGGGCAGAACCACGCATGCGCATGGGGCTGGCTCAAAGGGTCACGTGGACAGTGGGCGGGACCACGCATGCGCAAGGGGCTAGTTCGGAGGGGCACGTGGCCCGGAGGCGGGACCACGCATGCGCGAGGGCGGGGCCGGAGGGACCGCGCATGCGCCGACGGGCCACGTGCCCCGCCCCCCCGCCCCCTACAGGACCCTTCGACGCTGCGCTTCTGGCTGTCGTGTCCCAGTCCGGCCCCGCCGTGGCCGCAGCGTGCGTCGCAGCGTGTGGTGTCGCGGCAGCGGCGGCCTGCGTGCCTCAGTTTCCCGCTGGTCCTGCTCGCCGCCGCCGCCGCCTTCGCCGGCCTCCTGGCCCTCGCCGGCCTCCTGGCCGCCTTCCTCAGGCCCTCCTGAGGGGGCGCTCAGTACAGCGTCCCTCCGCCGGCGAGCGCTCAGCACAGTGTCCCTCCGCCGGCGAGCGCTCAGCACAGTGTCCCTCCGCCGGCGAGCGCTCAGTAGTGTCCCTCGCCCGGGAGCGCTCAGCACAGTGTCCCTCCACCAGCGAGCGCTCAGCACAGTGTCCCTCCGCCGGCGAGCGCTCACTAGTGTCCCTCGCCCGAGAGCGCTCAGTACAGTGTCCCTCCGCCGGCGAGCGCTCACTAGTGTCCCTCCCCCGGCAAACGCTCAGCACAGTGTCCCCAGCCCCCGGAGAGCGCTCAGCACAGTGTCCCTCCACCGGCAAGCGCTCACTAGTGTCCCTCGCCCGAGGGCACTCAGCACAGTGTCCCTCCACCAGTGAGCGCTCACTAGTGTCCCTCCCCCGGCGAACGCTCAGCACAGTGTCCCCCGCCCCAGAGAGCGCTCAGCACAGTGTCCCGCCCCCAAGAGCGCTCAGCACAGTGTGTCTCCACCGGCGAGCGCTCACTAGTGTCCCTCCCCCAAGGGCGCTCAGCACAGTGTCCCTCCGCCGGCGAGCGCTCAGCACAGTGTGTCTCCACCGGCGAGCGCTCACTAGTGTCCCCAGCCCCCGAGAGCGCTCAGCACAGTGTCCCTCCGCCGGCGAGCGCACAGCACAGTGTCCCCCGCCCCAGAGAGCGCTCAGCACAGTGTCCCTCTGCCAGCGAGCGCTCACTAGTGTCCCTCGCCCGGGAGCGCTCAGCACAGCGTCCCTCCACCAGCAAGGGTTGACTAGTGTCCCTCCCCGGAGGGCGCTCAGCACAGTGTCCCTCCGCCGGCGAGCGCTCAGTACAGTGTCCCTCTGCCAGCGAGCGCTCACTAGTGTCCTTCGCCCGGGAGCGCTCAGCACAGCGTCCCTCCACCAGCAAGGGTTGACTAGTGTCCCTCCCCGGAGGGCGCTCAGCACAGTGTCCCTCCGCCGGCGAGCGCTCAGCACAGTGTCCCGCCCCCGAGGGCGCTCAGCACAGTGTGCCTCCACCAGCAAGGGTTGACTCGTGTCCCTACCCCGGGGGCGCTCAGCACAGCATCCCTCTGCCGGCGAGCGCTCAGCACAGTGTCCCCCGCCCCAGAGAGCGCTCAGTACAGTGTCCCCCGCCCCAGAGAGCGCTCAGCACAGTGTCCCCAGCACCCAGAGAGCGCTCAGCACAGTGTCCCTCTGCCAGCGAGCGCTCAGCACAGTGTCCCCGGCCCCCGGAGAGCGCTCAGCACAGTGTGCCTCCACCAGCAAGGGTTGACTCGTGTCCCTCCCCCGGGGGCGCTCAGCACAGTGTCCCTCCACCGGCGAACGCTCAGCACAGTGTGCCTCCACCAGCAAGGGTTGACTAGTGTCCCTCCCCCGGGGGCGCTCAGCACAGTGTCCCGCCCCCGAGAGCGCTCAGCACAGCGTCCCTCCACCAGCAAGGGTTGACTAGTGTCCCTCTCAGAGGGTGCTCAGCACAGTGTCCCTCCACCGGCGAGCGCTCATTACAGTGTCCCTCCGCCAGCGAGCGTTCAGCACAGTGTCCCGCCCCCAAGAGCGCTCAGCACAGTGTCCCCCGTCCCCAAGAGCGCTCAGCACAGTGTGCCTCCACCAGCAAGGGTTGACTAGTGTCCCTCCCCCAGGGGCGCTCAGCACAGTGTCCCTCCGCCGGCGAGCGCTCAGTACAGTGTCCCCCACCCCAGAGAGCGCTCCGCATAGTGTCCCCAGCACCCAGAGAGCGCTCAGCAGTGTCCCACCCCCAAGAGCGCTCAGCACAGTGTGCCTCCACCAGCAAGGGTTGACTAGTGTCCCTTCCCCAAGTGTGCTCAGCACAGTGTCCCTCCGCCGGCGAGCGCTCATTACAGTGTCCCTCCGCCGGCGAGCGCTCATTACAGTGTCCCTCCGCCGGCGAGCGTTCAGCACAGTGTCCCGCCCCCAAGAGCGCTCAGCACAGTGTCCCACCCCCAAGAGCGCTCAGCACAGCGTCCCTCCACCAGCAAGGGTTGACTAGTGTCCCTCCCGCAGTGAGTGCTCAGCACAGTGTCCCTCCTCCGGCTGAGCGCTCACTAGTGTCCCTCCCCCGGCAAACGCTCAGCACAGTGTCCCCTGGCCCCCGCTGAGCGCTCAGCACAGTGTCCCTCCACCAGCTAGTGCTCCCTAACGCCCCTCCCCCGGTGAGCGCTCAGTACAGTGTCCCTGTGCCGACAGCACCTCTCCACGGTTGGAGGGGACGCTCAGCACAGTGCCCCCCTCACAGGAGGCGCTCAATAAGTACCCCCAATGGAGGGGAGGTGATGTCGCCCCCCCTCCCCCAAAACCGTCGGCCCGTTGAGGGCGGGGGACGGCTCTGTTGCATTGTCCTCACCCGGGCGCTCAGTACAGTGCCCCGCACTCAGTAGGCGCTCAGTACAGTGCCCCGCACTCAGGAGGCGCTCAATAAATACCACCGACGGAGGGGAGGTGGTGTCACCCCCCTCCCCCAACACTGTCGGCCCGTGGAGGGCGGAGAACGGCTCTGTTGTATTGTCCTCTCCTAGGCACTCAGTACAGTGCCCCGCACTCAGGAGGCGCTCAATAAATACCCCCGATGGAGGGGAGGGGGTGTCGCCCCCCTCCCCCAAAACTGTCGGCCCGTTGACAGCTGCTGTCCTCACCTAGGCGCTCAGTACAGTGCCCCGCACTCAGTAGGCATTCAGTACAGTGCCCCGCACTCAGGAGGCGCTCAATAAATACCCCCGACGGAGGGGAGGGGGTGTCGCCCCCCTCCCCCAAAACTGTCAGCCCGTTGACAGTTGTTGTCCTCACCTAGGCGCTCAGTACAGTGCCCCGCACTCAGGAGGCGCTCACTAAGTACCCCCGATGGAGGGGAGGGGGTGTCACCCCCCCCCAAAACTGTCGGCCCGTTGACAGTTGCTGTCCTCACCTAGGCGCTCAGTACAGTGCCCCGCACTCAGGAGGCGCTCAGTACAGTGCCCCGCACTCAGGAGGTGCTCAATAAATACCCCCGACGGAGGGGGGGGGGGGGGCGCGTCGCCCCCTCCCCCAAAACTGTCGGCCCGTTGACAGTTGTTGTCCTCACCTAGGCGCTCAGTACAGTGCCCCGCACTCAGTACAGTGCCCCGCACTCAGCAGGCGCTCAGTACAGTGCCCCGCACTCAGGAGGCGCTCAATAAATACCCCCGACGGAGGGGACGGGGTGTCGCCCCCCTCCCCCAAAACTGTCGGCCCGTTGACGGTTGTCGTCCTCACCTAGGCGCTCAGTACAGTGCCCCGCACTCAGGAGGCGCTCACTAAGTAGCACCGACTCCGCCCCCCCCCAGACTGTGAGCCCAGTGGCCGCGCCCCTCCCCGCCGGCGGCGCTCAGTACGTACCCGGCCGGTCCCGGGTTCGAATCCTGCCTCCGCCCCTCGCCCGCGGCCGGGCGGCCCGCTTCCCTTCTCCGGGCCTCGGTTTCCCCACCTGCGAAAGGGGGATGGGAGCCGCCCCCCGCACCGGGAGCCTAGTGGGCGCCTCCCGGGCGCCGCCGCTGTGCCTCAGTTTCCCCGCGCTGACGAGAGACGCCGCGCCCGTCCCCGCCCCGGGCGCTCAGCACAGTGCGCTCGGCCCGCCGGCGGCGCTCGGTACGTACCCGGCCGGTCCCGGGTTCGAATCCCGCCTCCGCCCCTCGCCCGGGCGGCCTCGGGCCGGTCCGCTTCCCTCCTCCGGGCCTCGGTTTCCCCACCTGCAAAATGGGGGACGGGGGCCGCCCCCCGCACCGGGAGCCCGGTGGGCGCCGCCGCCGCCGCCGTGCCTCAGTTTCCCCGCGCCGGCGGGAGACACCGCGCCGCCCCCCGGAGGCTGGAGACGGGATGGTTTCCGGGAATGCTGGAGACGGGATGGTTTCCGGGAACGCCGGGAAGGCCGCCCGGCTTCCATTTATTGTAGCCCGGGGTGGGGGTGGGCTAGTGGGGGCGGGGCAAACCGGAAGTCCCCCCGGTGGCCACCCTCGCACCCGTGGCCCGGTCCGGAGGATGGGGGGGCTACCGGAGGGGGACGGGGGGCTACCGGGGGGGGGGGGGCCCACCTCCATCCCCTAGTCCGGGAGATGGGGGGCTAGTGGAAGGGGAGAGGGGGCTACCGGGGGTGGGGGTGGGACGATCCTCGGGCCTACGGCCTGGTTTGGGGGATGGGGGGCTAGTGGAGGGGGAGAGGGGGCTACCAGGGGGCGGGGCGACCCCTAACCCTCCCAAGGAGCATCCTTGAACCCGTGGCCCGGCCCCGAGAATGGGGGGCTAGCGGAGGGGGAGAGGGGGCTACCAGGGGTGGGGGTGGGACGGTCCTCGGGCCTACGGCCTAGTCCGGGGGATGGGGGGCTAGTGGAGGGGGAGAGGGGGCTACTGGGGGATGGGGGGCTAGTGGAGGGGGAGAGGGGGCTACGGGGGGGGGGGCCACCTCCATCCCCTAGTCCGGGGGATGGGGGGCTAGTGGAGGGGGAGAGGGGGCTACTAGGGGTGGCCCATCTCCATCCCCTAGTCCGGGGGATGGGGGGCTAGCGGAGGGGGAGAGGGGGCTACCAGGGGTGGCAACGGGGCGATCCTCGGGCCTACGGCCTAGTCCGGGAGATGGTGGGCTAGCGGAGGGGGAGACGGGGCTACCAGGGGTGGGGGGGGGACAATCCTCGGGCCTACGGCCTGGTCCGGGGGATGGTGGGCTAGCGGAGGGGGAGAGGGGGCTACCAGGGGGGCGGCCCACCTCCATCCCCTAGTCCGGGGTATGGCGGGCTAGCGAAAGGGGGGACGGGGCTACCTGGACGGCGCCCCTCCCGAACCCCCGGCTCCGCTCGAACCGGGGGGGGCTGGCGGCGGGGGGGGGGGGGGGGGGGGGGCGGGTGGGCTAGCGGGGGGTCCCGGGGGGCTAGCCCGGGGGCCAGCCCAGCTGCCGCCCGCCCAGCACGTGCAGGTGGAGGTGGTACACGGACTGGCCGCCGTCGGGCCCGTCGTTGACGACCATGCGGTAGCCCCCGGCCAGGCCCAGCTGGGCCGCGCACCTCCGCCCCACCGTCAGCAGGTGGCCCAGGAGCTGCAAGAACCAAGGGGAAACTGAGGCACGGCCCCCCCACCCCCCCCCCCCCCCATCAGCCCGCCCCATCGAAACGCGGGACCCCCCCATCGCTTGGCACGCTGTAGGGCGGGGACCGCGCCTGCTGCCTCTGTCGGGCTCTCCCCGGCGTTCAGTACAGTGCTCGGCACGCAGTAATAATAATAATAATAATAATAATAATAATAATAATTATGGCACTTATTAAGAGCTTACTAAGCGCTGAAAGTGCTCAATAAATGCGACTGAATGAATGAAGGGATGCTGCCCGAGGGCAGGGATCACGTCTGCTGCCTCTGTCGGGCTCTCCCCGGCGTTCAGTACAGTGCTCGGCATGCAGTAATAATAATAATGATAATAATAATAATAATAATAATAATGGCATTCATTAAGTGCTTACTAAGCACTGTAAGCGCTCAATAAATATGACTGAATGAATGAAGGGATGCTTCCCAAGGGCAGGGATCGCGTCTACTGCCTCTGCTGGGCTCTCCCCGGCGTTCAGTACAGTGCTCTGCCTGCGGTAATAATAATAATACTAATAATAATGGCATCTATTAAGCACTTACTAAGCGCTGAAAGCGCTCAATAAGTACGACTGAATGAATGAAGCGATGCTTCCCGAGGGCAGGGATCGCGTCTACTGATCCTAGTGGGCTCTCCCCGGCGTTCAGTACAGTGCTCTGCACGCAGTAATAATAATAATGATAATAATAATAATAATAATGATAATAATATAATGGCATCTATTAAGCACTAACTAAGCACTGAAAGTGCTCAATAAATACGACTGAATGAATGAAGGGATGCTTCCCGAGGGCAGGGATCATGTCTACTGATCCTAGTGGGCTCTCCCCGGCGTTCAGTACAGTGCTCTGCACGCAGTAATAATAATAATAATAATAATAATAATAATAATAATAATATAATGGCATCTATTAAGCACTAACTAAGCACTGAAAGTGCTCAATAAATACGACTGAATGAATGAAGGGATGCTTCCCGAGGGCAGGGATCGCGTCTACTGATCCTAGTGGGCTCTCCCCGGCGTTCAGTACAGTGCTCTGCCTGCGGTAATAATAATAATACTAATAATAATGGCATCTATTAAGCGCTTACTAAGCACTGAAAGCGCTCAATAAATGCGACTGAATGAATGAAGGGATGCTTCCCAAGGGCAGGGATCGCGTCTGCTGCCTCTGCTGGGCTCTCCCCGGCGTTCAGTACAGTGTTCTGCACGCAGTAATAATAATAATAATAATAATAATAATAATAATAATAATAATAATAGCATTCATTAAGCGCTTACTAAGCACTGAAAGCGCTCAATAAGTACGACTGAATGAATGAATGAAGGGATGCTTCCCGAGGGCAGGGATCGCGTCTACTGCCTCTATTGGGCTCTCCCCGGCGTTCAGTACAGTGCTCTGCATGCAGTAATAATAATAATAATAATAATAATAATAATAATAATAATAATAATAATAATAATAATAATGGCATCTATCAAGCGCTTACTAAGCACTGAAAGTGCTCAATAAATACGACTGAATGAATGAAGGGATGCTTCCCGAGGGCAGGGATCGCGTCTACTGATCCTACTGGGCTCTCCCCGGCGTTCAGTACAGTGCTCTGCACGCAGTAATAATAATAATAATAATAATAATGATGATAATAATAATAATAAGAAGAAGAATGGCATCTATTAAGCGCTTACTAAGCACGGAAAGTGCTCAATAAATACGAGTGAATGAATGAAAGGATGCTTCCCGGGGACAGGGATCGCGTCTACTGCCTCTATTGGGCTCTCCTCAGCGTTCAGTACAGTGCTCTCTGCACGCAGTAATAATAATAATAATAATAATAATAATAATGATAATAATAATAATGGCATTCATTAAGTGCTTACTAAGTGCTGAAAGCGCTCAATAAATGCGACTGAATGAATGAAGGGATGCTTCCCGAGGGCAGGGATCACGTCTCCTGATCCTAGTGGGCTCTCCCCGGCGTTCAGTACAGTGCTCTGCACGCAGTAATAATAATGATACTACTAATAATGGCATTCATTAAGTGCTTACTAGGCGCTGTAAGCACTCAATAAATTCGACTGAATGAATGAAGGGACGCTTCCTGAGGGCAGGAATCACATCTACTGATCCTACTGGGCTCTCCCCGGTGTTCAGTACAGTGCTCTGCACGCAGTAATAATAATGATAATAATAATAATAATAATAATAATAATAATAATAATAATAACATTTATTAAGCGCTTACTACGTGCAAAGCACTGCTCTAAGCGCTGAAAGCGCTCAATAAATACGACTGAATGAATGAACGGATGCTTCCCGAGGGCAGGGATCACGTCTACTGATCCTACTGGGCTCTCCGTGGCGTTCAGCACAGTGCTCTGCATGCAGTAATAATAATAACAATAATAATAATAATAATAATAATGATGATAATAATAATGGCATTTATTAAGCGCTTACTACGTGCAAAGCACTGCTCTAAGCGCTGAAAGCGCTCAGTAAATATGACTGAATGAATGAATGGACGCTTCCCGAGGGCAGGAATCGCGTCTACTGATCCTAGCGGGCTCTCCCCGGCGTTCAGCACAGTGCTCTGCACGCAGTAATAATAATAATAATAATAATAATGGCACTTATTAAGTGCTTACTAAGCACTGTTCTAAGCGCTGAAAGCGCTCAATAAATACGACTGAATGAATGAACGGACGCTTCCCGAGGGCAGGAATCGCATCTACCGATCCTAGCGGGCTCTCCCCGGCGTTCAGCACAGTGCTCTGCACGCAGTAATAATAATAATAATAATGATAATAATAATAATAATAATAATGGCATTTATTAAGCGCTTACTACGTGCAAAGCACTGCTCTAAGCCCTGAAAGCGCTCAATAAATACAACTGAATGAATGAACGGATGCTTCCCAAGGGCAGGAATCACGTCTCCTGATCCTACTGGGCTCTCCACGGCGTTCAGTACAGTGCTCTGCACCCAGTGATAATAATAATGGAACTTATTAAGCGCTTACTACATGCAAAGCACTGCTCTAAGCGCTGAAAGCGCTCAATAAATACGACTGAATGAATGAACGGATGCTTCCCGAGGGCAGGAATCGCGTCTCCTGATCCTAGTGGGCTCTCCCCGGCGTTCAGCACAGTGCTCTGCACCCAGTAATAATAATAATAATAATATAATAATAATAATGGCATTTATTAAGCGCTTACTACGTGCAAAGCACTGCTCTAAGCGCTGAAAGCGCTCAATAAATACGACTGAATGAATGAACGGATGCTTCCCGAGGGCAGGAATCACGTCTCCTGATCCTAGCGGGCTCTCCCCGGCGTTCAGCACAGTGCTCTGCACGCGGTAATAATAATAATAATAATAATAATAATAATAATAATAATAATAATAATGGCATTTATTAAGTGCTTACGAAGCACTGTTCTAAGCGCTGAAAGCGCTCAATAAATACGACTGAATGAATGAACGGACGCTTCCCGAGGGCAGGAATCGCGTCTCCTGATCCTACTGGGCTCTCCGCGGCGTTCAGCACAGTGCTCTGCACGCAGTAATAATAATAATAATAATAATAATAATAATGATAATAATAATGGCATTGATTAAGCGCTTACTACGTGCAAAGCACTGCTCTAAGCACTGAAAGCGCTCAATAAATACGACAATGAATGAACGGACGCTTCCCGAGGGCAGGAATCGCGTCTACTGATCCTACTGGGCTCTCTCCGGCGTTCAGCACAGTGCTCTGCACACAGTAATAACAATAATAATAATAATAATAATAATAATAATAATGGCATTCATTAAGTGCTTACTAAGTGCTGAAAGCGCTCAATAAATATGACTGAATGAATGAACGGACGCTTCCCGAGGGCAGGAATCGCGTCTACTGATCCTACTGGGCTCTCCCCGGCGTTCAGCACAGTGCTCTGCACGCAGTAATAATAATAATGATAATAATAATGGCATTTATTAAGCGCTTACTACGTGCAAAGCACTGCTCGAAGCGCTGAAAGCGCTCAATAAATACGACTGAATGAATGAACGGACGCTTCCCGAGGGCAGGAATCGCGTCTACTGATCCTACTGGGCTCTCCCCGGCGTTCAGCACGGTGCTCTGCACGCAGTAATAATAATAATAATAATAATAATAATAATGATAATGGCATTGATTAAGCGCTTACTACGTGCAAAGCACTGCTCTAAGCACTGAAAGCGCTCAATAAATACGACTGAATGAATGAACGGACGCTTCCCGAGGGCAGGAATCGCGTCTACTGATCCTACTGGGCTCTCTCCGGCGTTCAGCACAGTGCTCTGCACACAGTAATAATAATAATAATAATAATAATAATAATAATAATAATAATAATAATAATAATGGCATTCATTAAGTGCTTACTAAGTGCTGAAAGCGCTCAATAAATATGACTGAATGAATGAACGGACGCTTCCCGAGGGCAGGAATCGCGTCTACTGATCCTAGTGGGCTCTCCCCGGCGTTCAGCACAGTGCTCTGCGCGCGGTAATAATAATAATAATGATAATAATAATGGCATTTATTAAGCGCTTACTACGTGCAAAGCACTGCTCTAAGCGCTGAAAGTGCTCAATAAATACGACTGAATGAATGAACGGACGCTTCCCGAGGGCAGGAATCGCATCTACTGATCCTAGCGGGCTCTCCCCGGCGTTCAGCACAGTGCTCTGCACGCAGTAATAATAATAATAATAATGGCACTTATTAAGGACTTACTAAGCACTGTTCTAAGCGCTGAAAGCGCTCAATAAATACGACTGAATGAATGAACGGATGCTTCCCGAGGGCAGGAATCGCGTCTACTGATCCTAGCGGGCTCTCCCCGGCGTTCAGCACAGTGCTCTGCACGCAGTAATAATAATAATAATAATAATAATAATAATAATAATAATGGCATTGATTAAGCGCTTACTACGTGCAAAGCACTGCTCTAAGCACTGAAAGCGCTCAATAAATACGACTGAATGAATGAACGGACGCTTCCCGAGGGCAGGAATCGCGTCTACTGATCCTACTGGGCTCTCTCCGGCGTTCAGCACAGTGCTCTGCACACAGTAATAATAATAATAATAATAATAATAATAATAATAATGGCATTGATTAAGCGCTTACTACGTGCAAAGCACTGCTCTAAGCACTGAAAGTGCTCAATAAATACGACTGAATGAATGAACGGACGCTTCCCGAGGGCAGGAATCACATCTACTGATCCTAGCAGGCTCTCCTGGGCGTTCAGCACAGTGCTCTGCACACAGTAATAATAATAATAATAATAATAATGATGATGATGATGATGATAATAATAATGGCATTTATTAAGCGCTTACTACGTGCAAAGCACTGCTCTAAGCGCTGAAAGCGCTCAGTAAATATGACTGAATGAATGAATGGACGCTTCCCAAGGGCAGGAATCGCGTCTACTGATCCTAGTGGGCTCTCCCCGGCGTTCAGCACAGTGCTCTGCACCCAGTGATAATAATAATGGCACTTATTAAGCGCTTACTACGTGCAAAGCACTGCTCTAAGCGCTGAAAGCGCTCAGTAAATACGACTGAATGAATGAATGGACGCTTCCCAAGGGCAGGAATCGCGTCTACTGATCCTACTGGGCTCTCTCCAGCGTTCAGCACAGTGCTCTGCACACAGTAATAATAATAATAATAATAATAATAATGGCATTTATTAAGCGCTTACTACGTGCAAAGCACTGCTCTAAGCGCTGAAAGCGCTCAATAAATACGACAATGAATGAACGGATGCTTCCCGAGGGCAGGAATCACGTCTACTGATCCTAGCGGGCTCGTCCCGGGCGTTCAGCACAGTGCTCTGCACGCAGTAATAATAATAATAATAATAATAATAATAATAACAATAAAGATAATAATAATGGCATTTATTAAGCGCTTACTACTACTACTACTACTACTACTACTACTCCCCGGCGTTCAGCGCAGTGCTCTGCACGCAGTAATAATGATAATAATAATGGCATTTATTAAGCGCTTACTACTACTACTACTACTACTACTCCCCGGCGTTCAGCACAGTGCTCGGCACGCGGTAAGCGCCCAATAAATACGATTTAATGAATGAACGGATGCTTCCCGAGGGCAGGAATCGCGTCTCCCGATCCTACTGGGCTCTCCGCGGCGTTCAGTACAGCGCTCGGCCCAGGGTGGACTGGAAGCCCCCCGAGGGGCCCGGCCTCGCGGGTCTCCCCAGCGCTCGGCACACGGTGGGGGCGCGCGGGCGCGCCACGCATTCATTCGTTCGTCCGACGGTACTTATTGGGCGCTTCCTGCCCGCCGAGCGCTGTACTAGGCGCCGCGGCCACTCACGCTCTCGTCGGCGTCCTCGGCGTCGGCCATGCGGGCGAGGGGCTTCTTGGGGATGACCAGGAAGTGGACGGGAGCTTGCGGGGCGACGTCGTGGAAGGCCAGGCACTGTAGGAGACGACCAGACCGGCCAAGTCGTTCCCTCGGCCCGGCCTACTTACTGAGCGCCTCCACAACCGGGCTACTGGAGAAGCGCTCGGGGGCGACCGGATCGGGCCCCGTCCCCCTCCCCGGCCTCCGAGGGGGGGAAACCGAGGCCCGGAGAGGGGAAGGGACCGGCCCAGGGTCACACGGCAGCAGACGGGAGGGGGTTACAACAGTGGGGGGAAACTGAGGCCCGCAGAGGGGAAGTGACCGGTCCAGGGTCACGCGGCGGCGGACGGAGGGGGTTGCAACAGTGCTCGGCGCGTCGTAAGCGCTCAGCTTGGCAGGGGAGGCGGCGTGGCCCGGTGGAAAAAGCCGCGGGTCGTGGGTTCGAATCCCGGCTGCCGCCCCTCGTCGGCCCGGGGGACCTCCCTTCTCCGGGCCTCAGTTTCCTCGCCTGGAAAACGGGGGTGAGGACCGGGACAAGAGCTTCGCCTCGCGACCGCCCCGGCGCTTAGGACGGTGCTTGGCGTCGCCGGTTGGGTTTAGTGAGCGCTTACTACGTGCGGAGCGCTGTGCTAAGCGCTCGGCACGTAGCGAGCGCTTAATAAACGCCGTCGTCGGCGTTATTGGTAGGCGATATCGACATGATGACGACGGGGGGGGGGCGGGGGGCACCGTGTTATAGAGAGAGAAGGGGGCAAACGAACATGGCGTTATAGAGAGAAGGGCCCCAAGGAGGACCGTGTTATAGAGGGAGAAGGGGGCAACGAACATGGCGTTATAGAGAGAAGGGCCCCAAGGAGGACCGTGTTATAGAGGGAGAAGGGGGCTAAAGAGGGCCGTGTTGTAGGGGGTGAAGGGGGGGCGCCGCCCGGCGTTATAGAGAGAAGGGGGCCAAGGAGGACCGTGTTATAGGGAGGAGGGGGCCAAAGAGGAGCCGCGTTATAGGGAGAGGAGGGACCAAAGAGGACCGTGTTATAGAGAGAAGGGGGCCAAAGAGGAGCCACGTTATAGAGAGAGAAGGGACCAATGGGGACCGTGTTATAGAGAGAGAAGGGGGCCAAAGAGGACCGTGTTATGGAGAGAGAAGGGGGCCAAAGAGGAGCCGCGTTATAGAGAGAGAAGGGACCAATGGGGACCGTGTTATAGAGAGAGAAGGGGGCCAAAGAGGAGCCGCGTTATAGAGAGAGAAGGGGGCCAAAGAGGAGCCGCGTTATAGGGAGAGGAGGGACCAAAGAGGACCGTGTTATAGAGAGAAGGGGGCCAAAGAGGAGCCACGTTATAGAGAGAGAAGGGACCAATGGGGACCGTGTTATAGAGAGAGAAGGGGGCCAAAGAGGACCGTGTTATAGAGAGAAGGGGGCCAAAGAGGAGCCACGTTATAGAGAGAGAAGGGACCAATGGGGACCGTGTTATAGAGAGAGAAGGGGGCCAAAGAGGAGCCGCGTTATAGAGAGAGAAGGGGGCCAAAGAGGAGCCACGTTATAGAGAGAGAAGGGGACCAAAGAGGAGCCGTGTTATAGAGAGAGAAGGGGGCCAAAGAGAGGCGTTATATAGAGAGAAGGGACCAAAGAGGAGCCGCGTTATAGAGAGAGAAGGGGGCCAAAGAGGAGCTGACCGTGTTATAGGGAGAGAAGGGACCAAAGTGGAGCCGCGTTACAGAGAGAGAAGGGGGCCAAAGGGGACCATGTTATAGAGAGAGAAGGGGGCCAAAGAGGAGCTGACCGCGTTATAGGGAGAGAAGGGGGCCAAAGGGGAGCCGCGTTATAGAGAGAGAGAAGGGGGCCAAAGAGGAGCTGACCGCGTTATAGGGAGAGAAGGGGGCCAAAGGGGAGCCGCGTTATAGAGAGAGAGAAGGGGGCCAAAGAGGAGCTGCGTTATAGAGAGAGAGAAGGGGGCCAAAGAGGGCCGCGTCATAGAGAGAGAAGGGGCCAAAGAGGAGCCGCGTTATAGGGAGAGAAGGGACCAAAGAGGAGCCGCGTTATAGAGAGAGAAGGGACCAATGGGGACCGCGTTATAGAGAGAGAAGGGGGCCAAAGAGCCGCGTTATAGAGGGAAGGGACCAAAGAGGGCCGCGTTATAGAGAGAGAAGGGGGCCAAAGAGGAGCCGCGTTATAGAGAGAGAAGGGGGCCAAAGAGGAGCCGCGTTATAGGGAGAGAAGGGGGCCAAAGAGGAGCCGCGTTATAGAAAGAGAAGGGGGCCAAAGAGCTGCGTCATATAGAGAGAAGGGACCAAAGAGGAGCCGCGTTATAGGGAGAGAAGGGACCTAAGGGGACCGTGTTATAGAGAGAGAAGGGGGCCAAAGAGGAGCTGCGTTACAGAGAGAGAAGGGGGCCAAAGGGGAGCCGTGTTATAGAAAGAGAAGGGGGCCAAAGAGCTGCGTCATAGAGAGAGAAGGGACCAAAGAGGAGCCGCGTTATAGGGAGAGAAGGGACCAATGGGGACGGTGTTATAGAGAGAGAAGGGGCCAAAGAGGAGCCGTGTTATAGGGAGAGAAGGGGGCCAAAGAGGAGCCACGTTATAGAGAGAGAAGGGGGCCAAA
Organism: Tachyglossus aculeatus; assembly: GCF_015852505.1. Lineage (NCBI taxonomy): Eukaryota > Metazoa > Chordata > Mammalia > Monotremata > Tachyglossidae > Tachyglossus > Tachyglossus aculeatus. The sequence continues at coordinate 770,608 of NW_024044860.1, read as the reverse complement.
GAGGAGCTGACCGCGTTATAGGGGGAGAAGGGACCGATGGGGACCGTGTTATAGGGAGAGAAGGGACCAAAGAGGATCGCGTTATAGAGAGAGAAGGGGGCCAAAGGGGAGCCACGTTACAGAGAAGGGACCAAAGAGGACGGCGTTACAGAGAGAGAAGGGGGCCAAAGAGGACCGTGTTATAGAAAGAGAAGGGGACCAAAGGGGAGCCGTGTTATAGGGAGAGAAGGGGGCCACAGAGGAGCTGCGTTAGAGAGAGAGAGAAGGGGGCCAAAGAGGAGCCGCGTTAGAGAGAGAGAGAAGGGACCAAAGAGGAGCCGCGTTATAGAGAGAGAAGGGACCAATGGGGACCGTGTTATAGAGAGAGAAGGGGGCCAAAGAGCCGCGTTATAGAGAGAGAAGGGGGCCAAAGAGGAGCCGCGTTATAGGGAGAGAAGGGACCAAAGAGGACCGTGATTATAGAGAGAGAAGGGGGCCAAAGAGGAGCCGCGTTATAGAGAGAGATGGGACCAAAGAGGAGCCGCGTTATAGAGAGAGAAGGGACCAAAGAGGACCGTGTTATAGAGAGAGAAGGGGGCCAAAGGGGAGCCGCGTTACAGAGAAGGGACCAAATAGGACGGCGTTACAGAGAGAGAAGGGGGCCAAAGAGGACTGTGTTATAGAAAGAGAAGGGGGCCAAAGAGGACCGTGTTATAGAAAGAGAAGGGGGCCAAAGAGCCGCATTATATAGAGAGAAGGGACCAAAGAGGAGCCGCGTTATAGAGAGAGAAGGGGGCCAAAGAGGAGCCGTGTTATAGAGAGAGAAGGGGGCCAAAGAGGAGCCGCGTTATAGGGAGAGAAGGGGGCCAAAGAGGAGCTGACCGTGTTATAGGGAGAGAAGGGACCAAAGTGGAGCCGCGTTATAGAGAGAGAAGGGACCAATGGGGACCGTGTTACAGAGAGAGCAGGGGGCCAAAGAGGAGCCGCGTTATAGAGGAAAGGGACCAAAGAGGACCGCGTTATAGAGAGAGAGAAGGGGGCCAAGGAGGAGCCGTGTTAGAGAGAGAGAAGGGGGCCAAAGAGGAGCTGCGTTATAGAGAGAGAGAAAGGACCAAAGAGGAGCCGCGTTAGAGAGAGAAAAGGGACCAATGGGGACCGCGTTATAGAGAGAGAAGGGGGCCAAAGAGCTGCGTTATAGAGGGAAGGGACCAAAGAGGGCCGCATTATAGAGAGAGAAGGGGGCCAAAGAGGAGCCGAGTTATAGAGAGAGAAGGGGGCCAAAGAGGAGCCATGTTATAGAGAGAGAAGGGGGCCAAAGAGGAGCCGTGTTATAGAGAGACACGGGGGCCAAAGAGGAGCCGTGTTATAGAAAGAGAAGGGGGCCAAAGAGGAGCCGTGTTATAGAAAGAGAAGGGGGCCAAAGAGGAGCCGTGTCATAGAAAGAGAAGGGGGCCAAAGAGGAGCCGTGTCATAGAAAGAGAAGGGGGCCAAAGAGGAGCTGTGTCATAGAGAGAGAAGGGGGCCAAAGAGCTGCGTCATATAGAGAGAAGGGACCAAAGAGGAGCCGCGTTATAGAGAGAGAAGGGGGCCAAAGAGGAGCCGTGTTATAGAGAGAGAGGGGACCAAAGAGGATCGCGTTATAGAGAGAGAAGGGGGCCAAAGAGGAGCTGACCGCGTTATAGGGAGAGAAGGGGGCCAAAGAGGAGCCGTGTTATAGAGAGAGAAGGGGGCCAAAGAGGAGCCGTGTTATATCGAGAGAAGGGACCAAAGAGGAGCCGCGTTATAGAAAGAGAAGGGGGCCAAAGAGGAGCCGCGTTATAGAGAGAGAAGGGGGCCAAAGAGGAGCCGCGTTATAGAGAGACAAGGGACCAAAGAGGAGCCACGTTATAGAGAGAGAAGGGGGCCAAAGAGGAGCTGACCGCGTTATAGGGAGAGAAGGGACCAAAGTGGAGCCGCATTACAGAGAGAGAAGGGGGCCAAAGAGGAGCCGTGTTATAGAGAGAGAAGGGGGCCGAAGAGGAGCCGCGTTATAGGGAGAGATGGGGCCAAAGAGGAGCCGCGTTATAGAGAGAGAAGGGACCAAAGAGGACCGTGGTATAGAGAGAGAAGGGGGCCAAAGGGGAGCCGCGTTACAGAGAAGGGACCAAAGAGGATCCGCATTATAGAGAGAGAAGGGGGCCAAAGAGGACGGCGTTACAGAGAGAGAAGGGGGCCAAAGAGGAGCCGCGTTATAGAGAGAGAAGGGACCAAAGAGGACCGTGTTATAGAAAGAGAAGGGGGCCAAAGAGCCGCATTATACAGAGAGAAGGGACCAAAGAGGACCGCGTTAGAGAGAGAGAAGGGGGCCAAAGAGGAGCCGCGGTATAGGGAGAGAAGGGGGCCAAGGAGGAGCCGCGTCATAGAGAGAGAAGGGGGCCAAAGAGGGGCCGCGTTATAGAGAGAGAAGGGACCAAAGAGGAGCCGTGTTATAGAAAGAGAAGGGGGCCAAAGAGCTGCGTCATATAGAGAAAAGGGACCAAAGAGGAGCCGCGTTATAGAGAGAGAAGGGGGCTAAAGAGGAGCCGCGTTGTAGGGAGAGATGGGGCCAAAGAGGAGCCGCGTTATAGAGAGAGAAGGGGGCCAAAGAGGAGCTGACCGCGTTATAGAGAGAGAAGGGACCAAAGAGGAGCCGCGTTATAGAGAGAGAAGGGGGCCAAAGAGGAGCCACGTTATAGAGAGAGAAGGGGGCCAAAGAGGAGCCGCGTTATAGAGAGAGATGGGACCGATGGGGACCGTGTTATAGGGAGAGAAGGGACCAAAGAGGACCGCATTATAGAGAGAGAAGGGGGCCAAAGAGCCGCGTTATAGAGAGAGAAGGGACCAAAGAGGAGCCGCATTATAGAGAGAAGGGGGCCAAAGAGGAGCCGCGTTATAGAGAGAGAAGGGACCAAAGAGGAGCCGCGTTATAGAGAGAGAAGGGGCCAAAGAGGACCGTGTTATAGAGAGAGAAGGGGCCAAAGAGGAGCCACGTTATAGAGAGAAGGGGACCAAAGAGGACCGTGTTATAGAGAGAGAAGGGGGCCAAAGGGGAGCCGCATTATAGAGAGAGAAGGGACCAAAGAGGACCGCGTTATAGAGAGAGAAGGGGGCCAAAGGGGAGCCACGTTATAGAGAAGGGACCAAAGAGGAGCCGCGTTATAGAGAGAGAAGGGGGCCAAAGAGGAGCCGACCACGTTATAGAGAGAGTAGGGGGCCAAAGAGGACCGCGTTATAGAGAAGGTGGCCAAAGAGGACCGCGTTGTAGGGGGTGCCTCCCCGCGTTGTAGGGATCGGGGGCGGTGACCTGGGGGTCCTTGAAGATGATGCTGGCGGGAACTTCGTGTTATAAGGGGAAGAGGGGCCGCGGACCCCGCGTTACAGAGAGATGGGGCAACGGCCACCGGGTCATAAAGGGAAGAAGCACCGCCGCCGACTCCGCGTTATAAGGGGAAGAGACGTCGCCGACCCCGTGTTGTTATAGAGAGAAGGGGAAACGGCCACAGCGTTATAAGGGGAAGAGGCGCCGCGGACCCCGCGTTATAGAGAGAAAATGGGAAAACGTCCACTGCGTTGTAAGGAGAAGAGGCGTCGCCGACCCCGCGTTATAGAGAGAGAAAGGGGCAACGTCCACGGCGCTGTAAGGAGAGGCGTCGCCGACCCCGCGTTATAGGGAGGAAGATCAACGCCCACCGTGTTATGGGGGGGGGGGGGGGCAGGGCGGCACCGCGTTGTAGGGAGCAGGGGGCAAGGAGGACCGCCTTATGGAGAGAAATGACCAGAGGACCGCGTTATAGAGGGAAGGGACCAAAGAGGAGCCGCGTTATATGGAGAGAAGGGCCCAAAGGGGACCGCGCTATAGAGAGAAGGGGACAAAAGAGGACCGCGTTATAGAGAGAGAAGGGGGAATGAGGACCGCGTTATAGAGAGAGATGGGGGCAAAGAGGAGCCGCGTTATAGAGAGAAGGGACCAAAGGGGACCGCGCTATAGAGAGAAGGGGGCAAAAGAGGACCGCGTTATAGAGAGAGGGAAGGGGCCAAAGAGGAGCCGCGTTATAGGGAGAGAAGGGACCAAAGAGGAGCCGCGTTAGAGAGAGAGAAGGGACCAAAGGGGACCGCGCTATAGAGAGGAGGGGGCAAAAGAGGGCCGCGTTATAGAGAGAGAATGGGGCAAAGAGGAGCCGCGTTATAGGGAGAAGGGATCAAAGAGGAGCCGCCTTATAGAGAAGGGACCAAAGAGGACCGCGTTATAGAGAGAATGTGGCCAGAGAACCGCGTTATAGAGACAGAAGGGCCCAAGAGGACCGCGTTATAGAGAGAAGGGACCGAAGGGGACCGCGTTATAAAGAGAAGGGGGCCAAAGAGGAGCCGCGTTGTAGAGAGAAGGGCCCAAAGAGGAGCCGCGTTATAGAGAGAGATGGGCCCAAAGAGGACCGCGTGGTAGGGGGCGCCGCCCCCGCGCTGTAGAGAGAAGGGGGCGGTGACCTGGGGGTCCTCGAAGATGACGTCGGCGGGAACTTCGCGCTGTATGGGGAAGAGGCGCCGCGGACCCCGCAGGACAGAGAGGTGGGGCAACGGCCACCGGGTCATAAGGGGAAGAAGCGCCGCCGACTCCGCGTTATAAGGGGAAGAGACATTGCCGACCCCGTGTTATAGAGAGAAGGGGAAACGGCCACAGCGTTATAAGGGGAAGAGGCGCCGTGGACCCCGCGTTATAGAGAGAAAATGGGAAAACGTCCACCGCGTTGTAAGGAGAAGAGGGGTCGCCGACCCCGCGTTATAGAGAGAGAAAGGGGCAACGTCCACGGCGCTGTAAGGAGAAGAGGCGTCGCCGACCCCGCGTTATAGAGAGAGAAGGGGGCAACGTCCACTGCACTGTAAGAAGAGGCGTCGCCGACCCCGCATTATAGGGAGGAAGATCAACGCCCACCGTGTTATGGGGGGGGGGGGGGGCAGGGCGGCACCGCGTTGTAGGGAGCAGGGGGCAAGGAGGACCGCGTTATGGAGAGAAAGAACCACAGAGGACCGCGTTATATAGAGAGAAGGGCCCAAAGGGGACCACGCTATAGAGAGAAGGGGGCAAAAGAGGAACGCGTTATAGAGAGAGAAGGGGGGCAAAGAGGAGCCGCGTTATAGGGAGAAGGGGGCAAAGAGGAGCCGTGTTATAGGGAGAAGGGACCAAAGAGGAGCCACGTTATAGAGAGAGAAGGGACCAAAGAGAGCCGCGTTACAGAGAGAGAAGGGACCAATGGGGACCGCGTTATAGAGAAAAGGGACCAAAGACAACCGCGTTATAGAGAGAGAAGGGGGCCAGATGAGCCTCGTTATAGAGACAGAAGGGACCAAAGAGGACCGCGTTATAGAGAGAAGGGGCCAATGAGGAACCGCGTTATAGAGAGATGAGGAGGCCACAGAGGAGCCGCGTTGTAGGGAGAAGAGGGCCAAAGAGGAGCCGCGTTATAGAGAGAGAAGGGGCCAAAGAGGAGCCGCGTTATAGAGAAAGAAGGGGCCAAAGAGGAGCCGCGTTATATGGAGGGAAGGGACCAAAGGGGACCGCGTTATAGAGACAGAAGGGACCAAAGGGGACCGCGTTATAGAGACAGAAGGGACCAAAGGGGACCGCGTTATAGAGAGAAGGGACCAAAGGGGACCGCGTTATAGAGAGAGAAGGGGGCCAAGGAGGACCGCGTTGTAGGGGGCGCCGCCCCCGCGCTGTAGAGAGAAGGGGGCGTTGACCTGGGGGTCCTCGAAGATGACGTCGGCGGGAATCTCGCGCCGGAGGATGCGCGCGAAGATGGTGTCGCCGTGGGCGCCGGGACGCGCCTCCAGCGCCCGCCGGGTCTCCTCCGCCATCGGGGCTGCAGTGCGCATGCGCAGTCCCCGCGCCAGACCCGACCGTTAACACCCCCCCCCTCCCCGACACTGCGCAGGCGCCGCCGGGAGGGCCGGCCTCCCGCCCGTACTGGGCATGCGCGGACGCGGCGCAGAGCGCGGCGCACGCGCAGTAGGGACGGCCGAGCCGAGGACCAACCCTTCCTGCGCACTCCGCCTCCCCCGTACTGGGCATGCGCGGGGGCGCCCGCTGAAAAGAGCTTCACTGGGCATGCGCGGACGCTTTGCAGAGTGCGGCGCACGCGCGGTCGGGACAGCCGAGCCGAGGACGAGCCCTTCCTGCGCACGCGCGGCCTGGAGGGCCGGCCGACGCCCGCCCCCTGCGGCGGACGGCCGAGGATACGCCGCGCACGCGCGATGGGGAGGTCGGCGGCCAGAGCTACACTGGGCATGCGCGGGCGCCGCACAGAACGAGGCGCATGCGCGGTCGGGACAGCCACGCCCAGGACACGCCCTTCCCCGCCACACCGCGCACGCGCGGCCGGGAGGGCCGGCCCTCCACACTGCGCGTGCGCAGACGCCGCGCCTGTCCCTCTCCCCACCCCCGTGGAGGACGCGACCTTTTCCGCGGCACTGCGCACGCGCGGCGGAGGGAGTAGGGCGGGGAGTCCGCTGCACTGCGCATGCGCATCCGCATCGGGCGAGCCAACGGGACACACTGGGCATGCGCGGACACTGCGGCAGTGAGCCGGGGACACGCCCGCCCCAGCCCTTTCATTCATTCAGTCATTTAGTCATTCAGTCATTAGTTCATTCATTCATTCGTTCATTCATTCATTCATTCAATCAATCAATCGTATTTATTGAGCGCTTCCTGATACTGCAGAGCACTGGACTAAGCGCTTGGGAGAGGACAATATTCATTCATTCATTCCATCGTATTTATTGAGCAATTCCTGTGTTCAGAGCACTGGACTAGGAGCTTGGGAGAGGGCAATATTCATTCATTAACTAGTATTTATTGAGCGCCTCCTGTGTGCAGAGCACTGGACTAAGTGCTTGGGAGGGGGAAATAATCATTCATTCATTCATTCAATCCTGTTTATTGGGCGCCTCCTGTGCGCAGAGCACTGGACTAAGCGCTTGGGAGAGGACAATATTCATTTATTCATTCAATCGTATTTATTGAGCGCCTCCTGTGTGCAGAGCACTGGACTAGGCGCTCGAGAGAGGGCAATATTCATTCATTAAATAGTATTTATTGAGCGCCTCCTGTGTGCAGAGCACTGGACTGAGCGCTTGGGGTGGGAAATATTCATTCATTCATTCAATCGTATTTATTGGGTGCCTCCTGTGCGCAGAGCACTGGACTAAGCGCTTGGGAGAGGACAATATTCATTCATTCATTCCATCGTATTTATTGAGCACCTCCTGTGTGCAGAACACTGGACTAGGCGCTTGGGAGAAGGCAATATTCATTCATTAATTAGTATTTATTGAGCGCCTCCTGTGTGCAGAGCACTGGACTAAGCGCTTGGGAAGGGGAAATATTCATTCATTCATTCAATCAATCGTATTTATTGGGCACCTCCGGTGCGCAGAGCACTGGACTAAACGCTTGGGAGAGGACAACATTCATTCATTCAATCAATCTTATTTATTGGGCGCCTCCTCTGCGCAGAGCACTGGACTAAGCGCTTGGGAGAGGGCAATATTCATTCATTCAATCGTATTTATTGAGCACCTCCTGTGCGCAGAGCTCTGGACTAAGCGCTTGGGAGAGGACAATATTCATTCATTCATTCCATCGTATTTATTGAGCGCCTCCTGTGTGCAGAGCACTGGACTAGGCGCTTGGGAGAGGGCAATATTCATTCATTCAATCGTATTTACTGAGCGCCTCCTGTGCGCAGAGCACTGGACTAAGCGCTTGGGAGGGGGAAATATTCATTCATTCATTCAATCGTATTTATTGGGTGCCTCCTGTGCGCAGAGCACTGGACTAAGCGCTTGGGAGAGGACAATACTCATTCATTCATTCCATCGTATTTATTGAGCGCTTCCTGTGTGCAGAGCACTGGACTAGGCACTTGGGAGGGGGAAATATTCATTCATTCATTCATTCATTCAATCGTATTTATTGGGCACCTCCTGTGCGCAGAGCACTGGAGTAAGCGCTTGGGAGAGGACAATATTCATTCATTCATTCCATCGTATTTATTGAGCTCCTCCTGTGTGCAGAGCACTGGACTAAGCGCTTGGGAGGGGCAAATATGCATTCATTCATTCATTCAATCGTATTTATTGGGCGCCTCATGTGCGCAGAGCACTGGACTAAGCGCTTGGGAGAGGACAATATTCATTCATTCGTTCCATCGTATTTATTGAGCGCCTCCTGTGTGCAGAGCACTGGACTAGGCGCTCGGGAGAGGGCAATATTCATTCATTAAATAGTATTTATTGAGCGCCTCCTGTGTGCAGAGCACTGGACTGAGCGCTTGGGGTGGGAAATATTCATTCATTCATTCAATCGTATTTATTGGGTGCCTCCTGTGCGCAGAGCACTGGACTAAGTGCTTGGGAGAGGACAATATTCATTCATTCATTCCATCGTATTTATTGAGCGCCTCCTGTGTGCAGAACACTGGACTAGGCGCTTGGGAGAAGGCAATATTCATTCATTAATTAGTATTTATTGAGCGCCTCCTGTGTGCAGAGCACTGGATTAAGCACTTGGGAAGGGGAAATATTCATTCATTCATTCAATCAATCGTATTTATTGGGCACCTCCGGTGCGCAGAGCTCTGGACTAAGCGCTTGGGAGAGGACAATATTCATTCATTCATTCCATCGTATTTATTGAGCGCCTCCTGTGTGCAGAGCACTGGACTAGGCGCTTGGGAGAGGGCAATATTCATTCATTCAATCGTATTTACTGAGCGCCTCCTGTGCGCAGAGCACTGGACTAAGCACTTGGGAGGGGGAAATATTCATTCATTCAATCGTATTTATTGGGCGCCTCCTGTGCTTAGAGCACTGGACTAAGCGCTTGGGAGAGGACGATATTCATTCATTCATTCCATCATATTTATTGAGCGCTTCCTGTGTGCAGAGCACTGGACTAGGCGCTTGGGAGAGGGTAATATTCATTCATTAAATAGTATTTATTGAGCGCCTCCTGTGCACAGAGCACTGGACTAAGCGCTTGGGGGGGGAAATATTCATTCACTCATTCAATCGTATTTATTGGGCGCCTCCTGTGCTTAGAGCACTGGACTAAGCGCTTGGGAGAGGACAATATTCATTCATTCATTCCATCATATTTATTGAGCAATTCCTGTGTTCAGAGCACTGGACTAGGCGCTTGGGAGAGGGCAATATTCATTCATTAACTAGTATTTATTGAGCGCCTCCTGTGTGCAGAGCACTGGACTAAGCGCTTGGGAGGGGGAAATAATCATTCATTCATTCATTCAATCCTGTTTATTGGGCGCCTCCTGTGCGCAGAGCACTGGACTAAGCGCTTGGGAGAGGACAATATTCATTTATTCATTCAATCGTATTTATTGAGCGCCTCCTGTGTGCAGAGCACTGGACTAAACGCTTGGGAGAGGGCAATATTCATTCATTCAATCATATTCATTGAGCGCCTCCTGTGTGCAGAGCACTGAACTAAGCGCTTGGGAGAGGACAGTATTCATTCATTCATTCCATCGTATTTATTGAGCACCTCCTGTGTGCAGAGCACTGGACTAAGCGCTTGGGAGGGGGAAATATTCATTCAGTCAATCGTATTTATTGAGCGCCTCCTGTGCGCAGAGCACTGGACTAGGCGCTTGGGAGGGGGAAATATTCATTCATTCCATCGTATTTATTGAGCGCTTCCTGTGTGCAGAGCACTGGACTAGGCGCTCGGGAGAGGGCAATATTCATTCATTAAATAGTATTTATTGAGCACTTCCTGTGTGCAGAGCACTGGACTAAGCGCTTGGGAAGGGGAAATATTTATTCATTCATTCAATCAATCGTATTTATTGGGCACCTCCGGTGCTTAGAGCACTGGACTAAGCGCTTGGGAGGGGACAATATTCATTCATTCATTCCATCGTATTTATTGAGCGCTTCCTGTGTGCAGAGCACTGGACTAGGCATTTGGGAGAGGGCAATATTCATTCATTAACTAGTATTTATTGAGCGCCTCCTGTGTGCAGGGCACTGGGCTAAGCGCTTGGGAGGGGAAAATATTCATTCATTCATTCATTCATTCATTCAATCGTAGTTATTGGGCGCCTCCTGTGCGCAGAGCACTGGACTAAGCGCTTGGGAGAGGACAATATTCATTCATTCATTCCATCGTATTTATTGAGCACCTCCTGTGTGCAGAGCACTGGACTAAACGCTTGGGAGAGGGCAATATTCATTCATTCAATCGTTCTTATTGAGCGCCTCCAGTGCGCAGAGCCCTGGACTAAATGCTTGGGAGAGGACCACATTCATTCATTCAATCAATCTTATTTATTGGGCGCCTCCTGTGTGCAGAGCACTGGACTAAGCGCTTGGGAGAGGGCACTGTTGATTCATTCATTCATTCAATCGTATTTATTGAGCAGCTCCTGTGTGCAGAGCACTGGACTAAGCGTGATATTCATTCATTCATTCAATCGTATTTCAATCACTCAATCAATCGTATTTATTGAGCAGCTCCTGTGTGCAGAGCACTGGACTAAGCGCGATATTCCTTCCTTCATTCATTCATTCAATCGTATTTCAATCAACAAATCGATCTTATTTATTAATAATGGCATTTATTAAGCGCTTACTATGTGCCAAGCACTGTTCTAAGCGCCGAGGAGGTTCCAAGGTGATTAGGTTGTCCCAAGGGGGCTCACAGTCTTCATCCCCATTTTCCAGATGAGGGAACTGAGGCCCAGAGAAGGGAAGCGACTCGCCCAAAGTCACCCAGCTGACAAGGGGCGGAGCCGGGATTTGAACCCAGGCCCTCTGACTCCAAAGTCCGGGCTCTTTCCATTGAGCCACGCTGCTTTATTGAGCGCTTACTATGTGCAGAGCACTGTACTAATCAATCAATCATATTTATTGAGCGCTTACTATGTGCAGAGCACTGTACTAAGCGCTTGGGAAGGACAAGTTGGCAACACATAGAGACGGTCCCTACCCAACAGTGGGCTCACAGTCTAAAAGGGGGAGACGGAGAACAAAAGCAAACATATTAACAAAATAAAATAAATAGAATAGATATGTACAAATAAAATAAATAAATAAAGAGTAATGAATATGTACAAACATATATACAGGTGCTGTGTTGGGTAGGGACTGTCTCTATATGTTGCCAACTTGTCCTTCCCAAGCGTTTAGTACAGTGCTCTGCGCACAGGAAGCGCTCAATAAATAGGATTGATGCGAATGAATGAATGAAGCCGGGAGCACTTCCGGTCTGCGGGCCTCGCGGCGAGGGAACAGTCCCATTGACCAGTTGGTCCCTCTCGACCGGAAGTGGTCGTGCCCCTAACCATCATGGCGCCGGGGGGACTTCCGGTCCGCCGGCCTCGCGGCGAGGGGACGGTCCCATTGGCCGGTTGGCCCCGCGTGACCGGAAGCGCCCCTGCCCCGAGTCAAGATGGCGCCGGGGGGACTTCCGGTCCGCCGGCCTCGCGGCGAGGGGACGGTCCCATTGGCCGGTTGGTCCCGCGTGACCGGAAGCGCCCCTGCCCCGAGTCAAGATGGCGCCGGGGGCACTTCCGGTCCGCCGGCCTCGCGGCGAAGGGACGGTCCCATTGGCCGGCTGGTCCCGCGTGACCGGAAGCGCCCCTGCCCCGAGTCAAGATGGCGCCGGGGGCACTTCCGGTGGGGGCGGCCATGGGGAGCCAGGCCCGGGGCCAGGTTAGAGCTGGGGGCATGGGGACGACGGCGACTGTTTGGGGACCAGGCCCTGCTACTTACTGAGCGCTTATTACAGTGCAGAGCAGTGGACTGAGCGCTTATTGCAGTGTAGAGCACTGGGCTCAGAGCTTATTGGATGCAGAGCACTGGGCTGAGCGCTTATTACAGTGTAGAGCACTGGACTGAGCCATTATTGGATGCAGAGCACTGGGCTGAGCGCTTATTACAGTGTAGGGCACTGGGCTGAGCGCTTATTACAGTGTAGAGCACTGGGCTGAGCGCTTATTGGATGCAGAGCACTGGGCTGAGCGCTTATTACAGTGTAGGGCACTGGGCTGAGCGCTTATTACAGTGTAGAGCAGTGGGCTGAGCAGTTATTGGATGCAGAGCACTGGACTGAGCGCTTATTACAGTGTAGAGCACTGGGCTGAGTGCTTATTGGATGCAGAGCAGTGGGCTGAGCGCTTATTACAGTGTAGAGCAGTGGGCTGAGCGCTTATTGGATGCAGAGCACTGGGCTGAGCGCTTATTACAGTGTAGAGCAGTGGGCTGAGCACTTATAGGAGTGCAGAGCACTGGGCTGAGCACTTATTACAGTGTAGAGCACTGGACTGAGCGCTTATTGGATGCAGAGCAGTGGGCTGAGCGCTTATTACAGTGTAGGGCACTGGGCTGAGCGCTTATTACAGTGTAGGGCACTGGGCTGAGCGCTTATTACAGTGTAGAGCAGTGGGCTGAGCAGTTATTGGACGCAGAGCACTGGACTGAGCGCTTATTACAGTGTAGAGCACTGGGCTGAGTGCTTATTGGATGCAGAGCAGTGGGCTGAGCGCTTATTACAGTGTAGAGCAGTGGGCTGAGCGCTTATTGGATGCAGAGCACTGGGCTGAGCGCTTATTATGGGGTAGAGCAGTGGGCTGAGCGCTTATAGGAGTGTAGAGCCCTGGGCTGAGCGCTTATTGGATGCAGCCCACTGGGCTGAGCGCTTATTACAGTGTAGAGCACTGGGCTGAGCACTTATTACAGTGTAGAGCAGTGGGCTGAGCAGTTATTGGATGCAGAGCACTGGACTGAGCGCTTATTACAGTGTAGAGCAGTGGGCTGAGCACTTATAGGAGTGTAGAGCACTGGGATGAGCGCTTATTACAGTGTAGAGCAGTGGACTGAGCGCTTTTTGAGGGGTAGAGCAGTGGACTGAGCACTTATTGGAGTGTAGAGCAGTGCGCTGAGTGCTTTTTGAGGTGTAGAGCACTGGATTGAGTGCTTTTTGAGGTGTAGAGCACTGTACTGAGCGCTTATTGGAGTGTAGAGCACTGGATTGAGGGCTTATAAGAGTGTAGAGCACTGGACTGAGCGCTTATTGGAGTGTAGAGCACTGGACTGAGCGCTTTTTGAGGGGTAGAGCACTGGATTGAGTGCTTATAAGGGCGTAGAGCACTGGACTGAGCACTTTTTGAGGTGTAGAGCACTGGGCTGAGCGCTTTTTGGGGTGTAGAGCACTGGACTGAGCGCTTATAGGAGTGTAGAACACTGCGCTGAGTGCTTTTTGAGGTGTAGAGCACTGGACTGAGCGCTTATAAGAGTGCAGAGAACTGGACTGAGCGCTTATTGGAGTGTAGAGCACTAGACTGAGCGCTTTTTGAGGTGTAGAGCACTGGACGGAGCGCTTATAGGAGTGTAGAGCACTGTACTGAGCGCTTATTGGAGTGTAGAGCACTGGACTGAGCGCTTTTTGAGGTGTAGAGCACTGGATGGAGCGCTTATAAGAGTGTAGAGCACTGGACTGAGCGCTTTCTGAGGTGTAGAGCAGTGGACTGAGCACTTTTTGAGGTGTAGAGCACTGGATTGAGCGCTTATAAGAGTGTAGAGCACTGGACTGAGCGCTTTTTGAGGTGTAGAGCACTGGACTGAGCGCTTATAGGAGTGTAGAGCATTGGACTGAGCGCTTATTGGAGTGTAGAGCACTGAACTGAGCGCTTTTTGAGGTGTGGAGCACTGTACTGAGCGCTTATAAGAGCGTAGAGCACTGGACTGAGCGCTTTCTGAGGTGTAGAGCACTGGACTGAGCGCTTTTTGAGGTGTAGAGCACTGGATTGAGTGCTTATAAGAGTGTAGAGCACTGGACTGAGCGCTTATTGGAGTGTAGAGCACTGGACTGAGCGCTTTTTGAGGTGTAGAGCACTGGATGGAGCGCTTATAAGAGTGTAGAGCACTGGACTGAGCGCTTATTGAAGTGTAGAGCAGTAGACTGAGCGCTTTTTGAGGTGTAAGAGCACTGGATTGAGTGCTTATAGGAGTGTAGAGCACTGGACTGAGCGCTTTTTGGAGTGTAGAGCACTGGACTGAGCGCTTTTTGAGGTGTAGAGCACTGGACTGAGCGCTTATTGGAGTGTAGAGCACTGGACTGAGCGCTTTTTGAGGTGTGGAGCACTGTACTGAGTGCTTATAAGAGCGTAGAGCACTGGACTGAGCGCTTATTGGAGTGTAGAGCAGTAGACTGAGCGCTTTTTGAGGTGTAGAGCACTGGATTGAGCGCTTATTGGAGTGTAGAGCACTGGACTGAGCGCTTATTGGAGTGTAGAGCACTGGACTGAGCGCTTATTGGAGTGTAGAGCACTGGACTGAGCGCTTTTTGGAGTGTAGAGCACTGGACTGAGCGCTTTTTGAGGTGTAGAGCACTGGACTGAGCGCTTTTTGAGGTGTAGAGCACTGGACTGAGCGCTTATTGGAGTGTAGAGCACTGGACTGAGCGCTTTTTGAGGTGTAGAGCACTGGATTGAGCGCTTTTTGAAGTGTAGAGCACTGGACTGAGCGCTTATTGAAGTGTAGAGCAGTAGACTGAGCGCTTTTTGAGGTGTAGAGCACTGTACTGAGTGCTTATAAGAGCGTAGAGCACTGGACTGAGCGCTTATTGGAGTGTAGAGCACTGGACTGAGCGCTTTTTGAGGTGTAGAGCACTGGACTGAGCGCTTTTTGAGGTGTAGAGCACTGGACGGAGCGCTTATAAGAGGGTAGAGCACTGGGCTGAGCGCTTATTACAGTGTAGAGCAGTGGGCTGAGCGCTTATTGGAGTGTAGAGCAGTGGACTGAGCGCTTTTTGAGGTGTAGAGCAGTGGACTGAGCGCTTATAAGAGCGTAGAGCACTGGACTGAGCGCTTATTGGAGTGTAGAGCAGTGGACTGAGCGCTTTTTGAGGTGTAGAGCACTGGACGGAGCGCTTATTAATAATAATGATGGCATTTGTTAAGCGCTTACTATGGGCCCAGCACTGTTCTAAGCGCCGGGGAGGTTACAAGGTGTTGAGGTTGTCCCCCGGGGGGCTCCCGGTCTTCATCCCCATTTCCCAGATGAGGAAACTGAGGCCCGGAGAAGGGAAGCGACTCGCCCCAAATCACCCAGCTGACAGGTGGCGGAGCCGGGATTCGAACCCGGGACCTCTGAGTCCTAAGCCCGGCCTCTTTCCACTGAGCCACGCTGCTTCTCAGTAATTATTATTAAAATAATTATTATATCAGTGATGTTATCATTATATCACATATAATAATATAATAATTATAATAATAATTACTGAGAAGAATAACTATTATATAATTAATATTATCATTATATCACATATAATAAAATAGTAATTATTATATGATATATTATATATTATGTATTATATGCTGTATGTGAAAATATCGATAAAATAATAATTACTGTAATTATATTTTATATTATATATATTTTATATTATATTATATATGATGGATGTCATATGATGGATTGTATTATATATCATCTGTAGTGATATATGAATATTTAATTCAACATATTAGATATTAATAATTAATATTTATGTAATGGTATTATTTAATGTATAATATTAAATGTTAGTGTAATATATATCATGATAATATAATAGTAATAATAATATTACATATTATATAATGTATTATATTACATATTGTATATAGCGATATTGATGATATAATAATTATTGTAATCATATATAATATATATTTTATGTTATATTATGTAATATACATTATATAATGCATTATATTATATTGCATTATACATATAATATGTATTTTACGTTATATTATATAATATACATTATATAATGCATTATATTATATTGCATTATATATGTTAATATATATTTTAAGTTATATTATATAATATACATTATATAATGCATTATATTATATTGCATGATATATGTTAATATATAAATATTTAATTCAATGCATAACATTAAATGTTATGAATGTAATATGTTATGATAATATAATATTAATAATAATAATGGCATTTATTAAGCGCTTACTATGTGCCGAGCGCCGCTCTAAGCGCCGGGGAGGCGACAGGGCGGCGGGGTTGTCCCCCAGCCTTCCCATTTTCCAGATGCGGAAACCGAGGCCCCGGAGACGGGAAGCGACGCGCCCAGCGCCCCCCAGCCAAGTGGCGGGGGGGCAGGACTCGAACCCAGGACCCCCGACTCCAGAAGCCCCGGGCCCTTTCCCCGCCGAGCCACGCCGCTTCCCCCTCGTCCTATTTACTGAGCGACCGTCCATTCACTCATTCGGCGGTGTTTGCTGAGCGCCCGCTCATTCATTCAGCCGAGCGCTGTACTGAGCGCTTAACTGAGGGCGCTCAATAAGTACGGTTAAAGTAACGAACGTCTCCTGACTCTACCGTTCCCTCCGCAGCGCTCAGCACAGCGCTGGGCACCCGGGAGCCCGTCAGGCCCCCCAGGGCGGCGGGTGGCGTCTCCCCCATGCTCTGCGGGGCGTTCAGCACAGTCCCCCCGGTGTCTCTGACGTCTGTCCTTGTCCCCATCAGGTCCTGCGGCTGTTCAAGGCCCTGCACCGGGCGCGGAGGGACGTGTTTGCCGACGACGCCGTCGCCCTGCGAGGTGAGCACTTGCTTGGACGCCGGGGCTATGTACTGAGCGCCGTCCGGCAGAGTCGCTTGGGCCCGGTTCCCGCCCCGGCCCGTAGTGGGCGCTTCGCCTGGAGGGGGATAATAATAATAATAATAATAATAATAATAATAATAATAATAACAATGAGTCATTCACTCGATGGTACTTATTGAGCGCTTCCCCTGGAGGGGGGTAATAATAATAATTATAATAATAATAATAACAACAATAATAATAATAATGAGTCATTCACTCGATGGTACTTAGTGAGCGCTTCGCCTGGAGGGGGATAATAATATTAATAATAACAACAATGATAATGATAATGAGTCATTCACTCGATGGTACTTATTGAGCGCTTCGCCTGGAGGGGGGTAATAATAATAATTATAATAATAACAACAATAATAATAATTATGAGTCATTCACTCGATCGTATCGAGCGCTTCGCCTGGAGGGGGATAATAATAATAATAATAATAATAATAATAATAATAATAATATACCAACAATAATAATAATAATGAGTCATTCACTCAATCGTACTTATTGAGCACCTCCTGTGTGCAGAGCACTGTACTAAGCGCCTGGGAAAGTACAAGTTGGCAGCAGATAGAGACGGTCCCTGTATTTATTGAGCGCTTCGCCTGGAGGGGGATGATAATAATAATAATAACAACAACAATAATAATAATGAGTCATTCACTCGATGGTACTTATTGAGCGCTTCGCCTGGAGGGGGGTAATAATAATAATAATAATAATAATAATAACAATAATAATAATGAGTCATTCACTCGATCATATTGAGCGCTTCACCTGGAGGGGGATAATAATAATAATAATAATAATAATAATAATAATAATAATATACCAACAATAATAATAATAATGAGTCATTCACTTGATGGTACTTATTGAGCGCCTCGCCTGGAGGGGGATAATAATAATAATTATAGTAATAATAACAACAACAATAATAATAATAATGAGTCATTCACTCGATGGTACTTATTGAGCGCCTCGCCTGGAGGGGAATAATAATAATAATAATAGCAACAATAATAATAATAATGAGTCATTGACTCGATCGTATTGAGCGCTTTGCCTGGAGGGGGATAATAATAATAATAGTAATAACAATAATAACAACAATAATAATAATAATGAGTCATTCACTTGATGGTACTTATTGAGCGCTTCGCCTGGAGGGGGGTAATAATAATAATTATAATAATGATAATACAATAATAATAATAATGAGTCATTCACTCGATCGTATTTATTGAGCGCTTCGCCTGGAGGGGGATATTAATAATGATAATAACAACAATAATACTAATAATGAGTCATTCACTCAATCGTATTTATTGAGCGCTTCGCCTGGAGGGGGATAATAATGATAATGATAGTGATAATACTACTAATAATAATAATGATATAACAATAATAATAATAATAATGAGTCATTCACTCGAGCGTATTGAGCGCTTCGCCTGGAGGGGGATAATAATAATAATTATAATAATAATTATAACAATAATAATAACAACAATAATAATAATAATGAGTCATTCACTCGATCGTATTTATTGAGCGCTTCGCCTGGAGGGGGATAATAATAATAATAATAGCAACAATAATAATAATAATGAGTCATTCACTCGATCGTATCGAGCGCTTCGCCTGGAGGGGGATAATAATAATAATAATAGTAATAATAATAATAATATAACAACAATAATAATAATAATGAGTCATTCACTTGATGGTACTTATTGAGCGCCTCGCCTGGAGGGGGATAATAATAATAATTATAATAATAATAATAACAACAATAATAATAATAATGAGTCATTCACTCGATCGTATTTATTGAGCGCTTTGCCTGGAGGGGGGTAATAATAATAATTATAAAAATGATAATAACAACAATAATAATAATAATGAGTCATTCACTCGATTGTATTTATTGAGCGCTTCGCCTGGAGGGGGATAATAATAATAATAATAGCAACAATAATAATAATAATGAGTCATTCACTCGATCGTATTGAGCGCTTCGCCTGGAGGGGGATAATAATAATAATAATAATAGTAATAATAATAATAATATAACAACAACAATAATAATAATGAGTCATTCACTTGATGGTACTTATTGAGCGCCTCGCCTGGAGGGGGATAATAATAATAATTATAATAATAATAATAACAACAATAATAATAATAATGAGTCATTCACTCGATCGTATTTATTGAGCGCTTCGCCTGGAGGGGGATGATAATAGTAATAATAACAACCATAATAGTAATAATGAGTCATTCACTCGATGGTACTTATTGAGCGCTTCGCCTGGAGGGGGATAATAATAATAATAATAATAATAATAATAATAATGAGTCATTCACTCAGTCGTACTTACTGAGCGCCTACTGTGTGCAGAGCACTGTACTAAGTGCTTGGGAAAGTACAAGTTGGCAGCAGAGACGGTCCCTTTATTTATTGAGCGCTTCGCCTGGAGGGGGATGATAATATTAATAATAACAATAATAATAATAATAATGAGTCATTCACTCGATGGTACTTATTGAGCGCTTCGCCTGGAGGGGGGTAATAATAATAATTATAATAATAACAACAATAATAATAATAATAAGTCATTCACTCGATCGTATCGAGCGCTTCGCCTGGAGGGGGATAATAATAATAATAATAATAATAATAATAATCCAACAACAATAATAATAATGAGTCATTCACTTGATGGTACTTATTGAGCGCCTCGCCTGGAGGGGGATAATAATAATAATTATAATAATAATAATAACAACAACAATAATAATAATAATGAGTCATTCACTCGATCGTATTTATTGAGCGCTTCGCCTGGAGGGGGATGATAATAATAATTATAATAATAATAATAGCAACAATAATAATAATAATGAGTCATTCACTCGATCGTATTTATTGAGCGCTTCGCCTGGAGGGGGATAATAATAATAATAATAGCAACAATAATAATAATAATGAGTCATTTACTCGATCGTATTGAGCGCTTCGCCTGCAGGGGGATAATAATAATAGTAATAATAATAATAATAATAATAATATAACAACAATAATAATAATAATGAGTCATTCACTCGATGGTACTTATTGAGCGCTTCGCCTGGAGGGGGATGATAATAGTAATAATAACAACCATAATAGTAATAACGAGTCATTCACTCGATGGTGCTTATTGAGCGCTTCGCCTGGAGGGGGATAATAATAATAATAATAATAATAACAATAATAATGAGTCATTCACTCAATCGTACTTATTGAGCACCTCCAGTGTGCAGAGCACTGTACTAAGCGCTTGGGAAAGTACAAGTTGGCAGCAGATAGAGATGGTCCCTGTATTTATTGAGTGCTTCGCCTGGAGGGGGATAATAATATTAATAATAATAACAATAATAATAATAATGAGTCATTCACTCGATGGTACTTATTGAGCGCTTCGCCTGGAGGGGGATAATAATAATAATAATAATAATAACAATAATAATGAGTCATTCACTCAATCGTACTTATTGAGCGCTTCTCCTGGAGGGGGATAATAATAATAATAATAGCAACAATAATAATAATAATGAGTCATTCACTCGATCGTATTGAGCACTTCGCCTGGAGGGGGATAATAATAATAATAATAATAATAATAATAATAATAATGATATAACAACAATAATAATAATAATGAGTCATTCACTCGATCGTATTGAGCGCTTCGCCTGGAGGGGGATCATAATAATAATAATAACAACAATAATAATAATAATGAGTCATTCACTCGATCGTATTCATTGAGCGCTTCGCCTGGAGGGGGATGATAATAATAATAATAACAACAACAATAATAATAATGATAATGAGTCATTCACTCGATTGTATTTATTGAGCGCTTCGCCTGGAGGGGGATAATAATAATAATAATAATAATAATAACAACAATAATAATAATAATAATGAGTCATTCACTCAGTCGTACTTATTGAGCGCCTACTGTGTGCAGAGCACTGTACTAAGCGCTTGGGAAAGTACAAGTTGGCAGCAGATAGAGACGGTCCCTGTATTTATTGAGCGCTTCGCCTGGAGGGGGATAATCATAATAATAATAACAACAATAATAATAATAATAATGAGTCATTCACTCGATCGCATTTATTGAGCGCCTACTGTGTGCAGAGCACTGTACTAAGCGCTTGGGAAAGTACAAGTTGGCAGCAGATAGAGACGGTCCCTGTATTTATTGAGCGCTTCGCCTGGAGGGGAATAATAATAATAATAATAATAACAACGACAATAATGATTCATTCACTCAATCGTATTTATTGAGCGCTTCGCCTGGAGGGGGATGATAATGAAAATGATAATAATAATAATAATAATAATAATAACAACAATAATAATAATAATGAGTCATTCACTCGATTGTATTTATTGAGTGCTTCGCCTGGAGGGGGATAATAATAATAATAATAACAACAATAATGATTCATTCACTCAATCGTATTTATTGAGCGCTTCGCCTGGAGGGGGATGATAATGATAATGATAATAATAATAATAATAATAACAACAACAATAATAATAATAATGAGTCATTCACTCGATCGTATTTATTGAGTGCTTCGCCTGGAGGGGGATAATAATAATAATAATAATAACAACAACAGTAATAATAATGAGTCATTCACTTGATCGTACTTATTGAGCGCTTCGCCTGGAGGGGGATAATAATAATAATAATAATAATAATAATAATAATAATAATATAACAACAATAATAATAATAATGAGTCATTCACTCGATCGTATTTATTGAGCGCTTGGCCTGGAGGGGACTAATAATAGTAATAATAATAATAATAATAATAATAATAATGAGTCATTCACTCATTCGTATTTATTGAGCGCTTCCTGCGTGCAGAGCACTGGACTAAGCGCTTGATGCTATTTATTAAGCGCTTCCTCTGTGCCAAGCACCGTTCCAAGCCCTGGGATAGATAGAGAAGCAGCGTGGCTCGGCGCAAAGAGCCCGGGCTTGGGAGTCCGAGGTCCTGGGTTCGAATCCCGGCCCCCGCCACCTGTCAGCTGGGTGACGCTGGGCGAGCCGCTCCCCTTCTCCGGGCCTCAGTTCCCTCGTTCATTCAGTCGTATTTATTGAGCGCCTACTGCGCGTAGAGCGCTGTACTGAGCGCCTGGGAGGTGCGTCTGTCAAATGGGGATGAAGACGGGGACACCCCGCTCACCTCGTATCCTCCCCGGCGCTTAGAACAGCGCTCGGCACGTAGTAAGCGCCTAACAAATAGCACTTTTATTATTATTATTATCATCATGGCAGGGCGATCAGATTGGGCCCCGGGGGGCTCACAGTCTCCATCCCCGTTCGGCGGAGGAGGAA
Source organism: Tachyglossus aculeatus (assembly GCF_015852505.1). Lineage (NCBI taxonomy): Eukaryota > Metazoa > Chordata > Mammalia > Monotremata > Tachyglossidae > Tachyglossus > Tachyglossus aculeatus. The sequence continues at coordinate 748,516 of NW_024044860.1, read as the reverse complement.
ACTGAGGCCCAGAGGAGGGAAGTGACTTGCCCAGGGTCGCACGGCAGACCAGCGGTGGGGCGGGAATTCGAACCCGCGACCCCGGCCTCCCTTAGGACCCCCCAGGCCGCCGTGGGACAACCTGACCCCCTTGCATCTCCCCCCCGGGGCGCTTAGAGCACGTAGTAAGCGCTTCACGGCGACCACCAGTAGAGAAGCGGCGTGGCTCAGCGGGGGGAGTCCCGGGTGGCGAGTTCGAATCCCGGCCCCGCCGCTTCTCTGGGCCTCAGTCGCCTCATCTGTCAAATGGGGGTGAAGGCCGGGGGACACCCCGACCACCCTGTGACCTCCCCGGCGCTTAGAACAGTGCTTGGCACGTAGTAGGCGCCCCGCAAACGCCGTCCTCCTTCTTCTCCCGACTACCCGCTGGGCCGCGCCGCTTCGGAGAGAGACGCCGTCCTTCGGTGGGGTGTACTGAGCGCTCCCTGCGTGCAGGGCGCTGTGCTGAGCGCTACGGAGAGTCCTGTCAAGGGGCCCAGAGTCTGTCGGTGGTACTTGTTGGTCTCCCTTTGTTGCCGAATTGTCCTTCCCAAGCGCTTAGTGCGGTGCTCTGCACACAGTGAGCGCTCAATAAATACGATTGAGTGAATGAATGAATTTGTTGAGCGCCTCCTGCCCTTTCCCTCGTCTCTCTTTGTCTCCGGGTTGTCTCTCTGTCTCTCTTTTTGTCTCTGTCTCTCCGTTTTGCCTCTTGCTGTTGATCTCCCGGCCTCTGTCTCTCTGTCTTAGTACAGTACTAAGCGCTTAGTACAGTGCTCTGCACACGGTAAGCGCTCAATAAATACGATTGATGGTGTCTCTCCGGCCCCGTCTCTTGTCTCTCTCCGTTTTGTCTCTTTCCGTTTATCTCTCCGGCTCCCGTCTCTCTGTATTTTTCTGTCTCTGTGTTGCTCTGTTTGTGTCTCTGTTCTTGTTTCTCTCTGTCTCTCTTCGTCTCTCCATCTATTTCCTTGTCTCTGCCTCTGTTTTTTGTCTCTCTTATTCTCTCTGTCTCTCATTGTCTCTCCACCTATTTCCTTGTCTCTGCCTCTGTTTTTGTCTCTCTTATTCTCTCTGTCTCTCATTGTGTCTCCATCTGTTTCCTTGTCTCTGCCTCTTTTTTGTCTCTCTGATTCTCTCTGTCTCGTTGTCTCTCCATCTATTTCCTTGTCTCTGTTTTTGTGTCTCTGATTCTCTCCGTCTCTCGTTGTCTCTCCATCTATTTCCTTGTCTCTGCCTCTGTTTTTTGTCTCCCTGATTCTCTCTGTCTCTCGTTGTCTCTCCATGTATTTCCTTGTCTCTGCCTCTTTTTTGTCTCTCTGATTCTCTCTGTCTTGTTGTCTCTCCATCTATTTCCTTGTCTCTGCCTCTGTTTTTTATCTCTCTGATTCTCTCTGTCTCTCGTTGTCTCTCCATCTATTTCCTTGTCTCTGCCTCTTTTGTCTCTCTGATTCTCTCTGCCTCTCATTGTCTCTCCATCTATTTCCTTGTCTCTGCCTCTGTTTTTGTCTCTCTGATTTCTCTCTCTGTCTCTCGTTGTCTCTCCATCTGTTTCCTTGTCTCTGCCTCTGTTTTTGTCTCTCTGATTCTCTCTGTCTCTCGTTGTCTCTCCATCTATTTCCTTGTCTCTGCCTCTTTTGTCTCTCTGATTCTCTCTGCCTCTCATTGTCTCTCCATCTATTTCCTTGTCTCTGCCTCTGTTTTTTGTCTCTCTGATTTCTCTCTCTGTCTCTCGTTGTCTCTCCATCTATTTCCTTGTCTCTGCCTCTGTTTTTTATCTCTCTGATTCTCTCTGTCTCTCGTTGTCTCTCCATCTATTTCCTTGTCTCTGCCTCTTTTGTCTCTCTGATTCTCTCTGCCTCTCATTGTCTCTCCATCTATTTCCTTGTCTCTGCCTCTGTTTTTTGTCTCTCTGATTTCTCTCTCTGTCTCTCGTTGTCTCTCCATCTGTTTCCTTGTCTCTGCCTCTGTTTTTGTCTCTCTGATTCTCTCTGTCTCTCGTTGTCTCTCCATCTATTTCCTTGTCTCTGCCTCTTTTGTCTCTCTGATTCTCTCTGCCTCTCATTGTCTCTCCATCTATTTCCTTGTCTCTGCCTCTGTTTTTTGTCTCTCTGATTCTCTCTATCTCTCGTTGTCTCTCCATCTATTTCCTTGTCTCTGCCTCTTTTTTGTCCCTCTTATTCTCTCTGTCTCTCATTGTCTCTCCATCTTTTCCTTGTCTCTGCCTCTTTTTTGTCTCTCTGATTCTCTCTGTCTCTCGTTGTCTCTCCATCTATTTCCTTGTCTCTGCCACTGTCTTTTGTCTCTCTGATTCTCTCTATCTCTCGTTGTCTCTCCATCTATTTCCTTGTCTCTGCCTCTTTTTTGTCCCTCTTATTCTCTCTGTCTCTCATTGTCTCTCCATCTTTTCCTTGTCTCTGCCTCTTTTTTGTCTCTCTGATTCTCTCTGTCTCTCGTTGTCTCTCCATCTATTTCCTTGTCTCTGCCACTGTCTTTTGTCTCTCTGATTCTCTCTATCTCTCGTTGTCTCTCCATCTATTTCCTTGTCTCTGCCTCTTTTTTGTCCCTCTTATTCTCTCTGTCTCTCATTGTCTCTCCATCTTTTCCTTGTCTCTGCCTCTTTTTTGTCTCTCTTATTCTCTCTGTCTCTCGTTGTCTCTCCATCTATTTCCTTGTCTCTGCCACTGTCTTTGTCTCTCTGATTCTCTCTGCCTCTCATTGTCTCTCCATCTATTTCCTTGTCTCTGCCACTGTTTCTGTCTCTCTGATTCTCTCTGTCTCTCATTGTCTCTCCATCTATTTCCTTGTCTCTGCCTCTTTTTTGTCTCTGATCATCTCTGTCTCTCGTCTCTCCATCTATTTCTCTGTCTCTTCCTCTGCTTTTTGTCTCTCTGATTCTCTCTGTCTCTCGTTGTCTCTCCATCTATTTCCTTGTCTCTGCCTCTGTTTTTGTCTCTCTGATTATCTCTGCCTCTCGTCTCTCCATCTATTTCCTTATCTCTGCCTCTGTTTTTTGTCTCTCTGATCTCTCTGCCTCTCGTTGTCTCTCCATCTATTTCCTTGTCTCTGCCTCTTTTGTCTCTCTGATCTCTGTCTCTCGTTGTCTCCATCTATTTCCTTGTCTCTGCCTCCTTTTTGTCTCTCTGATTCTCTCTGTCTCTCGTTGTCTCTCCATCTTTTCCTTGTCTCTGCCTCTGTTTTTTGTCTCTCTGACTCTCTGTCTCTCATGTCTCTCCATCTATTTCCTTGTCTCTGCCTCTTTTTTGTCTCTGATTCTCTCTGTCTCTCATTGTCTCTCCATCTATTTTCTTGTTTCTGCCTCTGTTTTTGTCTCTCTTATTATCTCTGTCTCTCATTGTCTCTCCATCTATTTCTTTGTCTCTACCTCTGTTTTTGTCTCTCTGATTATCTCTGTCTCTCGTTGTCTCTCCATCTACTTGTCTCTGCCTCTGTTTTTTGTCTCTCTGATCTCTCTCTGTCTCTCGTTGTCTCTCCATCTATTTCCTTGTCTCTGCCTCTGTTTTTTGTCTCTCTGATCTCTCTCTATCTCATTGTCTCTCCATCTGTTTCCTTGTCTCTCTCTGCCTTTGTTTTTTGTCTCTCTGATCTCTCTCTATCTCATTGTCTCTCTGTCTTTTTCCTTGCCTCTCGTTGCCTCTGTTTTTATCTCTCTGATTCTCTTTCTGTCTCTCATTGTCTCTGTCTATTTCCTTGTCTCTCTTGCCTCGGTTTTTTGTCTCTCTGTCTCTCATTGTCTCTGTCTATTTCCTTGTCTCTCTTGCCTCTGTTTTTTGTCTCTCTGTCTCTATCTCCCATTGTCTCTGTCTATTTCATTGTCTCTGCCTCTGTTTTTTGTCTCTCTTATCTCTCTCTCTGTCTCTCGTTGTCTCTGTCAATTTCCTTGTCTCTCCCTGTTTTTATCTCTCTGATTCTCTCTATGTCTCTCACTGTCTCTTTGTCTATTTCCTTGTCTCTCTTGCCTCTGTTTTTTTGTCCCTCTGTCTCTATCTCTCGTTGCCTCTCCGTCTATTTCCTTGTCTCTCTCTGCCTCTGTTTTTTGTCTCTCTGATCTCTCTCTGTCTCTCGTTGCCTCTCCACCTATTTCCTTGTCTCTCTTGGCCTCTGTTTTTTGTCTCTCTGATCTCTCTCTGTCTCTCGTTGCCTCTCCACCTATTTCCTTGTCTCTCTTGGCCTCTGTTTTTTGTCTCTCTGATCTCTCTCTGTCTCTCGTTGCCTCTCCACCTATTTCCTTGTCTCTCTTCGCCTCTGTTTTTTGTCTCTCTGATCTCTCTCTGTCTCTCGTTGCCTCTCCACCTATTTCCTTGTCTCTCTTGGCCTCTGTTTTTTTGTCTCTCTGTCTATTTCCTTGTCTCTCGCCTCTGTTTTTTGTCTCTCTATCTCTCGTTGTCTCTCCGTCTATTTCCTTGTCTCTCTCTGCCTGTTGTTTATTTGTCTCTCTGATCTCTCTGTCTCTTGTCTCTCCACCTAGTTCCTTGTCTCTGCCTCTGTTTTTGTCTCTCTGATTTTCTCTCTGTCTCTCCGCCTATTTCCTTGTCTCTCTTACCTCTCTTTTTTTGGCTCTCCCCGTCTCTCCGTGTTTCTCTGCGTCTCCAGCCTTGTCTCTCTCTGCCTCTGTTTTTGTCTCTCTGATCTCTCTCTGTCTCTCGTTGCCTCTCCATCTATTTCCTTGTCTCTCTTGGCCTCTGTTTTTTGTCTCTCTGATCTCTCTCTGTCTCTCGTTGCCTCTCCATCTATTTCCTTGTCTCTCTTGGCCTCTGTTTTTTGTCTCTCTGATCTCTCTCTGTCTCTCGTTGTCTCTCCGTCTATTTCCTTGTCTCTGCCTCTGTTTTTTGTCTCTCTGATCTCTCTCTGTCTCTCGTTGCCTCTCCATCTATTTCCCTGTCTCTCTTGGCTTCTGTTTTTTGTCTCTCTGATTCTCTCTCTGTCTCTGAGTGTCTGTCTATTTCCTTGTCTCTCTCTGCATCTGTTTTTTGTCTCTCTGATCTCTCTCTGTCTCGTTGTCTCTGTCTATTTCCTTGTCTCTGCCTGTTTTTTGTCTCTCTGATCTCTCTCTGTCTCTCGTTGCCTCTCCATCTATTTCCTTGTCTCTCTCGGCCTCTGTCTTTTGTCTCTCTGATCTCTCTCTGTCTCTTGTTGTCTCTCCCTCTATTTCCTTGTCTCTGCCTCTGTTTTTTGTCTCTCTGATCTCTCTCTGTCTCTCGTTGCCTCTCCATCTATTTCCTTGTCTCTCTTGGCCTCTGTTTTTTGTCTCTCTGATTCTCTCTCTGTCTCTCATCGTCTCTCTGTCTATTTCCTTGTCTCTCTCTGCCTCTGTTTTTTGTCTCTCTGATCTCTCTGTCTCTCGTTGTCTCTCTATTTCCTTGTCTCTGCCTCTGTTTTTTGTCTCTCTGATCTCTCTCTGTCTCTCGTTGTCTCTCTGTCTATTTCCTTGTCTCTCTTGGCCTCTGTTTTTTGTCTCTGTGATTCTCTCTCTGTCTCTGAGTGTCTCTCTGTCTGTTTCCTTGTCTCTGCCTCTGTTTTTTGTCTCTCTGATCTCTCTCTGTCTCTCGTTGTCTCTCCACCTATTTCCTTGTCTCTCTTGGCCTCTGTTTTTTGTCTCTCTGATTCTCTCTCTGTCTCTCATTGTCTCTCTGTCTATTTCCTTGTCTCTCTGCCTCTGTCTTTTGTCTCTCTGATCTCTCTCTCTGTCTCTCATTGTCTCTCCGTCTATTTCCTTGTCTCTGCGTCTGTTTTTGTCTGATTATCTCTGCCTCTTGTCTCTCCATCTATTTCCTTGTCTCTGCCTCTGTTTTTTGTCTCTCTGATCTCTCTCTGTCTCTCGTCTCTCCATCTATTTCCTTGTCTCTGCCTTTGTTTTTTGTCTCTCTGATCTCTCTCTATCTCATTGTCTCTCTGTCTATTTCCTTGCCCCTCTCTGCCTCTGTTTTTATCTCTCTGATTCTCTTTCTGTCTCTCATTGTCTCTGTCTGTTTCCTTGTCTCTCTTGCCTCTGTTTTTTGTCTCTCTGTCTCTATCTCCCATTGTCTCTGTCTATTTCCTTGTCTCTGCCTCTGTTTTTTGTCTCTCTGATCTCTCTGTCTCTCGTTGTCTCTCTGTCTATTTCCTTGTCTCTTGGCCTCTGATTTTTGTCTCTCTGGTTCTCTCTCTGTCTCTCATTGTCTCTGTCTATTTACTTGTCTCTCGCCTGTTTTTTTGTCTCTCTGTCTATTTCCTTGTCTCTCGCCTCTGTTTTTGTCTCTCCATCTCTCTATCTCTCGTTGTCTCTCCGTCTATTTCCTTGTCTCTCTCTGCCTCTGTTTATTTGTCTCTCTGATCTCTCTCTCTGTCTCTTGTCTCTCCACCTAGTTCCTTGTCTCTGCCTTTGTTTATGTCTCTCTGATTCTCTGTCTCTCCGCCTATTTCCCTGTCTCTCTTACCTCTCTTTTTTTGTCTCTCCCCGTCTCTCACCATCTCTCCATGTCTCTCCGCGTCTCCAGCCTTGTCTCTCTCTGCCTCTGTTTTTTGTCTCTCTGATCTCTCTGTCTCTCGTTGCCTTTCCATCTATTTCCTTGTCTCTCTTGGCCTCTGTTTTTTGTCTCTCTGATTCTCTCTCTGTCTCTGAGTGTCTCTCTGTCTATTTCCTTGTCTCTCTCTGCCTCTGTCTTTTGTCTCTCTGATCTCTCTCTGTCTCTTGTTGTCTCTCCGTCTATTTCCTTGTCTCTGCCTCTGTTTTTTGTCTCTCTGATCTCTCTCTGTCTCTCGTTGCCTCTCCGTCTATTTCCTTGTCTCTCTTGGCCTCTGTTTTTTGTCTCTCTGATTCTCTCACTGTCTCTCATTGTCTCTCTGTCTGTTTCCTTGTCTCTCTCTGCCTCTGTTTTTTGTCTCTCTGATCTCTCTCTGTCTCTCGTTGCCTCTCCATCTATTTCCTTGTCTCTCTTGGCCTCTGTTTTTTGTCTCTCTGATTCTCTCTCTGTCTCTCATCGTCTCTCTGTCTATTTCCTTGTCTCTCTCTGCCTCTGTTTTTTGTCTCTCTGATCTCTCTGTCTGTCTCTCGTCTCTCTATTTCCTTGTCTCTGCCTCTGTTTTTTGTCTCTCTGATCTCTCTCTGCCTCTCGTTGTCTCTCTGTCTATTTCCTTGTCTCTCTTGGCCTCTGTTTTTTGTCTCTCTGATCTCTCTCTGTCTCTCGTTGTCTCTCCGTCTATTTCCTTGTCTCTGTCTCTGTTTTTTGTCTCTCTGATCTCTCTCTGTCTCTCGTTGTCTCTCCACCTATTTCCTTGTCTCTCTTGGCCTCTGTTTTTTGTCTCTCTGATTCTCTCTCTGTCTCTCATTGTCTCTCTGTCTATTTCCTTGTCTCTCTGCCTCTGTCTTTTGTCTCTCTGATCTCTCTCTCTGTCTCTCATTGTCTCTCCGTCTATTTCCTTGTCTCTGCCTCTGTTTTTGTCTGATTATCTCTGCCTCTTGTCTCTCCATCTATTTCCTTGTCTCTGCCTCTGTTTTTTGTCTCTCTGATGCTCTCTGTCTCTCGTCTCTCCATCTATTTCCTTGTCTCTGCCTCTGTTTTTTGTCTCTCTGATCTCTCTCTATCTCATTGTCTCTGTCTATTTCCTTGCCCCTCTCTGCCTCTGTTTTTATCTCTCTGATTCTCTTTCTGTCTCTCATTGTCTCTGTCTATTTCCTTGTCTCTCTTGCCTCGGTTTTTTGTCTCTCTGTCTCTATCTCCCGTTGTCTCTGTCTATTTCCTTGTCTCTGCCTCTGTTTTTTGTCTCTCTGATCTCTCTCTCTGTCTCTCGTTGTCTCTCTGTCTATTTCCTTGTCTCTTGGCCTCTGATTTTTGTCTCTCTGATTCTCTCTCTGTCTCTCATTGTCTCTGTCTATTTCCTTGTCTCTCGCCTCTGTTTTTTTGTCTCTCTGTCTATTTCCTTGTCTCTCGCCTCTGTTTTTTGTCTCTCCGTCTCTATCTCTCGTCTCTCCGTCTGTTTCCTTGTCTCTCTCTGCCTCTGTTTATTTGTCTCTCTGATCTCTCTGTCTCTTGTCTCTCCACCTAGTTCCTTGTCTCTGCCTCTGTTTTTGTCTCTCTCATTCTCTCTCCGTCTCTCCCCCTATTTCCTTGTCTCTCTTACTTCTGTTTTTTTGTCTCTCACCGTCTCTCCGTGTCTCTCCGCGTCTCCAGCCGCAAGACTGAAGATCAATGAGGAATTCCGAAACCACCGAGGCGAGACGTCCCCCGAGAAGATCCAGCAGGTGACTGAATTCGAACCCGGCCCCCGCCCTTCCCTGGGCTCCCCCCCGGCCTCACTTAGGCCAAATGGCTGCTCCCTGCCTCAGTTTCCCCCTTAGTAAAATGGGCACCCGAACCCCGCTCTCCCTCCCCCCGGACCAAGAAACCCATCTCCATGTTATTATTATCATTATTGTTGTTATTATTATTATTATCATCTACTCCAGTGCTGAGTATCATGTCTAGCACATAGTAAGCGCTTAGCAAATACCACTATTATTATTATTGTTATTGTCATTGTTATTATTATTATTACCATCACCCCCAGGGCTTAGTACAGTGCCTGGCACCTAGTAAGCACCCAAGCAATACCACAGTGATTATCATTATTATTATTATTATTATTATTATTATTATTATCATCTACCACAGTGCCAAATACTATGTCGGGCACATAGTAAGTGCTTAGCAAATACCACTATTATTATTATTGCTATTGTCATTGTTATTATTATTATTACCATCACCCCCAGGGCTTAGTACAGTGCCTGGCACCTAGTAAGCACCTAAGAAACACCACAGTGATTATTATTGTCATTATTACTGTCATTATTATTATTATTATTATTATTGTTATCATCATCTACCCCAGTGCCGAATACTGTGTCTGGCACATAGTAAGCGCTTAGGAAATACCACTATTATTATTATTGTTGTGATTGTTATTATTATTATTATCATTATTATTATTATTATTATTATCATTATTATTATCACCACCCCCAGGGCTTAGTACAGTGCCTGGCACCTAGTAAGCACCTAAGAAACACCACAATGATTATTATTGTCATTCATTATTATTTATTAGTATCATCTCCCCCGGCACTTAGTACAGTGTCCGGCGGCAAGCAGGAAGTGCTTAAGAAGTACCCCTGTTGTTGTTATTATTAATATTATGATTATTATTATCTCCGCCGATGCTTAGTACAGTGCCTGGCACCTAGTAAGCACCTGATCAATCAACCAATCAATCAGTCGTATTTATTGAGCGCTTACTGTGTGATACCACAGTCATTATTGTCATCATTATCATTGTCATTATTATTATTATCACCCCCAGGGTTTAGTACAGTGCCTGGCACCTAGTAAGCACCTAATCGATCAACCAATCAGTCGTATTTATTGAGCGCTTACTGTGTGATACCACAGTCGTTATTGTCATCATCATCATTATCATCATCTCCCCCAGCGCTTAGTACAGTGTCTGGCACGTAGTAAGGGCTTACCAAACACCGCAGTTATCAATTGCGATCTCCCCCGGCGCTTAGTACAGTGCTCTGCACATAGTAAGCGCTCAATAAATACGATTGATTAGTGCGGTGTCCGGCCCTTAGTAAGCGCTTAACAAATACCGCTATTATTATTATGATTATTAACCATGACGCTTAGTACGGCGTCCGGCCTATAGTAAACGCTTCACAAACCCCACCGTGATTATTCTGGTGATTAATTAGCGCTTAGTACGGCGTCCGGCCCGTAGTAAGCGCCTAACGAATACCACTATTATTGTGACGATCATTAACGCAGCGCTCAGAACAGCAGCCGGCCCGTAGTAAGCGCTTCCCGAACACCGCTGTCGTTGTTGTGATTATGAAGCACAGTGCTTAGTGCGGCATCCGGCCTGCGGTAATAATAATAATGCTTTGCACGTAGTAAGCGCTTAATAAATGCCATTATTGTTATTATTATTATTAATTATTATCATTATCATTATTACTATTACATATTATTACTTATTAATTAATTATATATTATTAATTACATTATAATATAATTAGAATATAATTACATTATAATATAATAATATTATATCATATGTTAATATGATATATTATATAATACATTATATAAAACAATGGTATTTTATATAATAATTATAATATAATATAATATTATTAATAGTAATCGTTATAATTATCATCATATATTATTAATCATTAATTAATTATATATTATTAGTTGTATTGTGATATAATTATAATATAATTACATTACAATACAATAACATTATATTATGTATTAATATAATATATCATATAATGCACTACATGTAATAATATTATTTTTTATAATATAATATAATATAATCAATCAATCAATCGTATTTATTGAGCGCTTACTATGTGCAGAGCACTGTACTAAGCGCTTGGGAAGTACAAATTGGCATCACATAGAGACAGTCCCTACCCGATAGTGGGCTCACAGTCTAAAATAAAATATAATGTTATTAATATTATATTATCATATCGTAATAATTACTATACAATATAATATCATTACATATCATTATCATAATATCATAATATCATTACATATAATGCATTATATTATATATTATATTAATATGTAATATAATGCATTGTATACAATGATATTATATTATATGATATTATATTATATATTGATATAATATTATATCATAATAATTACTATATGATATAACATCATCACATATAATGCATATATATATTAATATATAATATAATACATATAATATAATACACTATATATAACGATATTTTATTATATAATAATTGTAATATAATATTATAATAATATAATATTATTAATATAATATTATTATATTATAATGATTATTATTAATAATAATGATAATAATAATGATGGCATTTATTAAGCGCTTACTGTTCTAAGCGCATAAGCCCTTCCCAAATCCCACTGTGATGATTCTGATCATTACTCCCCAGCGCTTAGTACAGCATCCGGCCCGTAGTAAGCGCCTAACAAATGCCGCTGTTACGATTATTACCCCCCCCCCCCCCGTCCCAGTGCTTAGTATGGCGTCCGGCCCGTAGTAAGCGCTGAAGAAATCCCACCGTTATTAGGATTATCGCTATTACTATTATTATTATTATTATTATTATTATCATAATTATTACTGAGCCCCCGGCGCTCAGCACGGCGTCCGGCCCGACCCCCCCCCTCCCCAAACTTGAGAAGCAGCGGGGCTCAGTGGGAGGAGCCCCGGCTTTGGAGTCCGAGGTCCCGGGTTCGAATCCCGGCCCCGCCAGCCGTCAGCTGGGCGACTCCGGGCGAGTCGCTTCCCTGCTCCGGGCCTCAGTTCCCTCACCTGGAAAATGGGGATGAAGACCGGGAGCCCCCCGGGGGACCACCCCATCACCCCGTAGCCTCCCCGGCGCTTAGAACAGTGCTGGGCACATAGTAAGCGCTTAATAAAAGATGCCATCCTCATTTTTTTTCGATCCGGGCCTCGGTTTCCCCCCCTCGCAGCTGGTGGCGACGGGCCGGGAGGTGGAGACGCTGCTGAGGAGGTCGGTAGTCCAAGTGGTCCACAGCGGCACGGGCATCCTCCGTAAGTCTGGGAAGCCTCCGGGAGGAGGCGGGCGGCGGGGCCGGGGCGTCCAGTACGCCGCCGCCGCCACGGAAGGGGCGGGAGGCGCGGGGGTCCCCGCGGAGCGCTGTGCTGAGCGCCCGGTCCCCCGCAGGCCTGGTCCCCAGGAAGGATCTGCTCGTCGAAAACGTTCCCTTCTGCGACGCTCCCGACGGGAGGCCCCGTCCCGCCCGGAAACCCTGATCCCGCCCGGAAGGCCCGATCCCTTCCGGGAACTCCGATCTCGCCCGGAAGCGCTCATCCCGCCCGGAAACTCGCATCTCACCCCGTCCCGCCCGGAAGGCCTCATCCCGCCCGGAAACTCCGCTCCCGCCCGGAAGTCCCGATCCCTTCCGGGAACTCCGATCTCGCCCGGAAGTTCTCATCTCGCCCTGACGCCCCGATCCTTCCCGGATATTCCGATCTCTCCCGGAAGCCGTCACCCTGCCCGGAAACTCTGATCCCGCCCGGAAGTCCCGATCCCTTCCGGGAACTCCGATCTCGCCCGGAAGTTCTCATCTCGCCCTGAAGCCGCGATCCTTCCCGGATATTCCGATCTCTCCCGGAAGCCGTCACCCTGCCCGGAAACTCCGATCCCACCCAAAAGTCCCGATCCCTCCCGGAGATTCCCATCTCTCCGGGAAGCTCGGAAGCCGTCTTCCCACCCGGAAAGACCCATCCCTCCTGGAAACTCTGATTTTTGCCCGGAAGTGCCGATTCCACCCGGAAATTCCGCTCCCACCCAAAAGTCCCATCCCTCCCGGAAACTCTGATCCCACCAAAAGTCCCGATCCCACTCAGAGATTCCCATCTCGCCGGGAAGCTCGGAAGTCCTCTTACCACCCGGAAAGACCCGTCCCTCCCGGAAACTCTGATTTTTGCCCGGAAGTGCCGATTCCACCCGGAAATTCCAATCTCGCCCGGAAGCGCTCATCCCGCCTGGAAACTCTCATCTCGCGCAGAAGCCCCAATCCTTCCCAGATATTCCGATCTCTCCCAGAAGCCCTCACCCTGCCCAGAAACTCCGATCCCGCCCAAAAGTCCCGATCCCTCCCGGAGATTCCCATCTCGCCGGGAAGCTCGGAAGCCCTCTTCCCGCCCAGAGAGACCCATCCCTCCCGGAAACTCTGATTTTTGCCCGGAAGTGCCGATTCCACCCAGAATCTCCGCTCCCGCCCAGCAGTCCCGATCCCTTCTGGGAACTCTGATCTCGCCCAGAAGCGCTCATCCCGCCCGGAAGCCCCGATCCTTCCTGGATATTCCAATCTCTCCCAGAAGGCCTCACCCTGCCCAGAAACTCCGCTCCCGCCCAAAAGTCTCGATCCCTCCCGGAAACTCCGATCTCGCCCGGAAGTCCCGATCCCTCCCGGAGATTCCCATCTCGCCGGGAAGCTCGGAAGCCCTCTTCCCGCCCGGAAAGACCCATCCCTCCCGGAAACTCTGATTTTTGCCCGGAAGTGCCGATTCCACCCGGAAGTTCCACTCCCGCCCGGAAGTCCCGATCCCTTCTGGGAACTCCGATCTTGCCCGGAAGCGCTCATCCCACCCGGAAACTCTCATCTCGCCTGGAAGCCCCGATCCTCCCTGGATATTCTGATCTCTCCCGGAAGCCCCCACCCTGCCGGGAAACTCCGATCCCACCCAAAAGTCCCGATCCCTCCCGGATATTCCCATCTCGCCGGGAAGCTCGGAAGCCCTCTTCCCTCCCAGAAAGACCCATCCCTCCCGGAAACTCTGATTTTTGCCCGGAAGTTCTGATTCCACCCGGAAATTCCGATCTCACCCGGAAGCCCCGATCCTTCCTGGAAATTCCGATTTCTTCCGGAAGCCCTCACCCTGCCCGAAAACGCCAATCTCGCCCGGAAGTCCCAATTCCCATCTCGCTCGGAAGCCCTCTTCCCACCCGGAAAGACCCATCCCTCCCGGAAACTCTGATTTTTGCCCGGAAGTGCCGATTCCACCCGGAAATTCCGCTCCCGCCCAAAAGCCCCAATCCCTTCCGGGAACTCCGATCTCGCCCGAAAGCACTCATCCCGCCCGGAGAATCCCATCTCGCCCGGAAGCCCTCTTCCCGCCCGGAAACTCCGATTTTTGCCCGGAAGTCCTGATTCCACCCGGAAGCGCCGATCCCGCCCGGAATTCCTCATCCCGCCCGGAGGAGGATCCGCGTCCAGATTAAAGTCCGGGAGCCGGTCGGTCAGTGCCCTGCTTCGGTTCTCTCTGTCTCTCTTTCTGTCTCTGTCTCTCTGTCTCTGTCTCTCTCTCTAGCCGCCACCCACCCCCCGGCAGCCAATCACAGGCCCCCAAAGCCCATCCCCGGCCAATCACAGCCCCGCAAATCCCCCCAGCCAATCAGGCTCCCAAAGCCCACCCCCAGCCAATCACAGACCCCCACAGCCCACCCCCAGCCAATCTCAGCCCCGCCAACTCCCCCCAGCCAATCACTGCCCTGCACAGCCCACCCCCGGCCAATCACAGCCCCAGCCTGGACCATCCCTGGCCAATCACATCCCTGTTGAAGTCCCCCAGCCAATCACAGCCCCAGCCCGGACCACCCCCAGCCAATCTCAGGCCCCCCCAAAGCCCACCCCCAACCAATCATAGCCCTGTCAGAGCCCCCCAGCCAATCACAGGTCTCCAAAGCCCACCCCCTGCCAATCATAGACCCGCACAGGCCACCCCCAGCCAATCACAGCCCTGTCATAGCCCCCAAGCCAATCACAGGCCACCCAAAGCTCACCCCCCAGCCAATCACAGACCCACACAGCTCACCCCCAGCCAATCACAGCTCTGTCAAAGCCCCCCAGCCAATCACAGGCCCCCAAAGCCCACCCCCAGCCAATCACAGACCCGCACAGCCCACCCCTAGCCAATCACAGGCCCCCAAAGCCCACCCCCAGCCAATCACAGGCCCCCAAAGCCCACCCCCAGCCAATCACAGACCCACACGGCCCACCCCCAGCCAATCACAGACCCCCCCAAAGCCCACCCCTAGCCAATCACAGACCCGCACAACCCACCCCCAGCCAATCACAGCCCTGTCAAAAACCCTCAGCCAATCACAGGCCCCCAAAGCCCACCTCCAACCAATCACAGCCCCTCAAAGCCCCCCAGCCAATCACAGACCCCCAAAGCCCACCCCCAGCCAATCACAGCCCCTCGAAGCCCCCCAGCCAATCACAGGCTCCCAAAGCCCACCCCCAGCCAATCACAGACCTGCAAAGCCCACCTCCAACCAATCACAGCCCCTCAAAGCCCCCCAGCCAATCACAGGCCCCCAAAGCTCACCCCCAGCCAATCACAGACCCGCACAGCCCACCCCCAGCCAATCACAGACCCCAAAGCCCACCCCCAGCCAATCACAGACCCACACAGCCCACCCCTAGCCAATCACAGACCCCCAAAGCCCACCCCCAGCCAACCACAAACCCGCACAGCCCACCCCCCAGCCAATCACAGCCCTGTCAAAGCCCCCAAGCCAATCACAGGCCCCCCAAAGCCCACCCCCACCCAATCACAGACCCACACAGCCCACCCCCAGCCAATCACAGCCCTGTCAAAGCCCCCCAGCCAATCACAGGCCCCCAAAGCCCACCCCCAGCCAATCACAGACCCGCACAGCTCACCCCCAGCCAATCACAGGCCCGCACAGCCCACCCCCAGGCAATCACAACCCTGTCAAAAACCCTCAGCCAATCACAGACCCCCAAAGCCCACCCCCAGCCAATCACAGGCCCCCAAAGCCCACCCCCAGCCAATCAGAGACCCGCACAGCCCACCCCCAGCCAATCACAGACCCCAAAGCCCACCCCCAGCCAATCACAGACCCCAAAGCCCACCCCCAGCCAATCACAGACCCACACAGCCCACCCCTAGCCAATCACAGACCCCCAAAGCCCACCCCCAGCCAACCACAAACCCACACAGCCCACCCCCCAGCCAATCACAGCCCTGTCAAAGCCCCCAAGCCAATCACAGGCCCCCCAAAGCCCACCCCCAGCCAATCACAGACCCGCACAGCCCACCTCCAGGCAATCACAGACCCCCCAAAGCCCACCTCCAGGCAATCACAGACCCCCCAAAGCCCACCCCCAGCCAATCACAGACCTGCACTGCCCACCCCCAGCCAATCACAGCCCTGTCAAAAACCCTCAGCCAATCACAGACCCCCAGAGCCCACCTCCAAACAGTCACAGCCCCTCAAAGCCCCCGAGCCAATCACAGACCTGCAAAGCCCACCTCCAACCAATCACAGCCCCTCAAAGCCCCCCAGCCAATCACAGGCCCCCAAAGCCCACCCCCAGCCAATCACAGACCCACACAGCCCACCCCCAGCCAATCACAGACCCCCAAAGCCCACCTCCAACCAATCACAGCCCCTCAAAGCCCCCCCAGCCAATCACAGGCCCCCAAAGCCCACCCCCAGCCAATCACAGACCCGCAGTGCCCACCCCCAGCCAATCACAGCCCTGTCAAAGCCCCCCAGCCAATCACAGGCCCCCAAAGCCCACCCCCAGACAATCAATCAATCAATCGTATGTATTGAGCGCTTACTATGTGCAGAGCACTGTACTAAGCGCTTGGGAAGTACAAATTGGCAACACATAGAGACGGTCCCTACCCAACAGTGGGCTCACAGTCTAAAAGACCCGCACAGCCCACCCCCAGCCAATCACAGACCCCCAAAGCCCACCCCCAGCCAATCACAGCCCCGTCAAAGCCCCCAAGCCAATCACAGGCCCCCAAGGCCCACCCCCAGCCAATCACAGACCCGCACAGCCCACCCCCAGCCAATCACAGACCCGTCAAAGCCCCCAAGCCAATCAGAGGCCCCCCCCAAAGCCCACCCCCACCCAATCACAGACCCGCACAGCCCACCCCCAGCCAATCACAGCTCTGTCAAAGCCCCCCAGCCAATCACAGGCCCCCAAAGCCCACCCCCAGCCAATCACAGACCCGCACAGCCCACCCCAAGGCCCACCCCCAGCCAATCACAGACCCGCACAGCTCACCCCCAGCCAATCACAGGCCCCCAAAGCCCACCCCCAGCCAACCACAAACCCGCACAGCCCACCCCCAGCCAATCACGGACCCGCACAGCCCACCCCCAGCCAATCACAGCCCCGTCAAAGCCCCCCAATCAATCACAGGCCCCCACAAAGCCCACCCCCCAGCCAATCACATCCCCTCACAGCCCCCCAGCCAATCACAGGCCCCCCAAAGCCCCGCAGCCAATCACAGGCCCCCAAAGCCCACCCCCAGCCAATCAGCCCCGCCAACCTCTCCAGCCAATCACAGCCCCGCAAATCCCCCCGGCCAATCACAGCCCCGCAAATCCCCTCAGCCAATCACAGGCCCCCAAAGCCCCCCCCCCCCCCCCCCCCCCCCCCCCAGCCAATCTGGGTCCCTTGTAGAATGGGCCGCCGCGTGACCCTGGACCAGTCCCTTCCCCGGGCCTCAGTTTCCCCCCTGTCCAATGGGGATGGAGGGCGGGATCCCACCCGCCGGGCCCGCGGCGTTCAGTACAGTGCCCGGCACACGGTCGGCGCTTCGCCGGTGACCACTCTGGTTGTCGTTCATCCATTCGTTCGCCCGGCGGAGTGTAGTGAGCGCTTCCCCCCCCCCCCCCCCCCCCCCGCCCCTTTAGACTGTGAGCCCACTGTTGGGTAGGGACTGTCTCTATATGTTGCCAATTTGTACTTCCAAAGCGCTTAGTACAGTCCTCTGCACATAGTAAGCGCTCAATAAATATGATTGATTGATTGATCGATTCCCGTGTGCAGAGCGCTGGGCTAAGCGCTGGGGAGAGGAAGAGACGACCATCAGCGGACACGATCCCTGCTCGGTGACTCGCCCAAGGTCACACGGCAGCAGACAAGGGGTGGAGCAATAATAATAATAATAATAATAATGGCATTTATTAAGCGCTTACTATGTGCAAAGCACTGTTCTAAGCGCCGGGGAGGTTACAAGGCGATCAGGTTGTCCCACGGGGGGCTGACGGTCTTCATCCCCATTTGACAGATGAGGGAACTGAGGCTCAGAGAAGTGGAGCGACTTGCCCAAGGTCACACAGCAGACAGGTGGCAGAGCCGGGATTCGAACCCGTGCCCTCTGACTCCAAAGCCCGGGCTCTTCTCCACTGAGCCACGCTGCTCCTCTAATAATAATAATAATAATAATAATAATGGCATTTATTAAGCGCTTACTATGTGCCAAACACTGTTCTAAGCGCCGCTGGGGGGGGGATACAGGGTGATGAGGTTGTCCCCCGGGGGGGCTCACGGTCCTCATCCGCTTGGCACATAGTAAGCGCTTAATTAATGCCGTCATTATTACTATTATTATTCTCTGGGCCTCAGTTCCCTCATCTGTCAAATGGGGATGAAGACCGGGAGCCCCCCGGGGGACAACCTGATCACCTTGTAACCTCCCCCTGGCGCTTAGAACAGTGCTTGGCACGTAGTAAGCGCCTAATAAATGCCATCATCATTATTATTATTCTTCTCTGGGCCTCAGTTCCCTCTTCTGTCAAATGGGGATGAAGCCCGTGAGCCCCCCGGGGGACAACCCCATCACCTTGTAACCTCCCCGGCGCTTAGAACAGTGCCTGGCACATAGTAAGCGCTTAATAAATGCCATCATTATCGTTATTGTTATTCTCTGGGCCTCAGTTCCCTCATCTGTCAAATGGGGATGAAGACCGGGAGCCCCCCGGGGGACCACCTCATCACCTTGTAACCTCCCCGGCGCTTAGAACAGTGCTTGGCACGTAGTAAGCGCCTAATAAATGCCATCATTATTATTATTATTCTTCTCTGGGCCTCAGTTCCCTCATCTGTCAAATGGGGATGAAGACCGGGAGCCCCCCGGGGGACAACCCCATCACCTTGTAACCTCCCCGGCGCTTAGAACAGTGCTCGGCACATAGTAAGCGCTTAATTAATGCCATCATCATTATTATTATTATTCTCTGGGCCTCAGTTCCCTCATCTGTCAAATGGGGATGAAGACCGGGAGCCCCCCGGGGGACAACCTCATCACCTTGTAACCTCCCTGGCGCTTAGCACAGTGCTTGGCACATAGTAAGCGCTTATCAAACACCATCATTATTATTATTATTATTATTATTATTATTATTATTATTAATCTGTCAAATGGGGATGAAGACCGTGAGCCCCCCAGGGGACAACCCCATCACCTTGTAACCTCCCTGGCGCTTAGCACAGTGCTTGGCACGTAGTAAGCGCTTAATAAATGCCATCATCATTATTATTCTCTGGGCCTCAGTTCCCTCATCTGTCAAATGGGGATGAAGACTGCGAGTCTCCCGAGGGCCAACCTCATCACCTTGTAACCTCCTGGGCGCTTAGAACAGCGCTTGGCACATAGTAAGCGCTTAATTAATGCCATTATTATTATTATTATTATTATTATTATTATTCTCTGGGCCTCAGTTCCCTCATCTGTCAAATGGGGATGAAGCCCGGGAGCCCCCCGGGGGGACAACCCCATCACCTTGTAACCTCCCCGGCGCTTACAACAGCGCTCAGCACATAGCAAGCGCTTGATAAATACCACCATCATTATTATTATTATTCTCTGGGCCTCAGTTCCCTCATCTGTCAAATGGGGATGAAGACCGTGAGCCCCCCGGGGGACAACCTCATCACCTTGTAACCTCCCCGGCGCTTAGCACAGTGCTTGGCACATAGTAAGCACTTAATTAATGCCATTATTATTATTATTATTATTATTGTTATTATTATTATTATTCTCTGGGCCTCAGTTCCCTCATCCGTAAAATGGGGATGAAGACCGGGAGCCCCCCGGGGGACAACCTCATCACCTTGTAGCCTCCCCGGCGCTTAGCACAATGCCTGGCACATAGTAAGCGCTTAATAAAGGCCATTATTATCATCATAGTAAGCGCTTAACAAATACCAACATTATTATTATTATTACTATTCATTCAATCGTATTTATTGAGCGCTTCCTGTGTGCAGAGCACTGTACTGAGCGCCTGGGAAGGCCAAGTAGAAGGGGGAGACGCAGGTGACGCCGCGTCTACCCCAGCGCCGGGCACGTAGTAAGCGCTTCTCAAGCACCATCGTTATTATGATGATTAATTCGATCGTCTTCAATCAATCAATCAATCGTATTTATTGAGCGCTTCCCGTGGGCAGAGCACTGTACTGAGCGCCTGGGAAGGCCAAGCAGAAGGGGGAGACGCAGGTGACCCTGCGTCTACTCCAGCGCCGGGCACGTAGTAAGCGCTTCGCCAACACCGTCGTTATTATTAGGATTTATTCGATCGTCTTTAATCAATCAATCAATCAATCAATCGTACTTATTGAGCACTTCCCGTGGGCAGAGCACTGTACTGAGCGCCTGGGAAGGCCAAGCAGAAGGGGGAGACGCAGGTGACCCCGCGTCTACTCCAGCGCCGGGCACGTAGTAAGCGCTTCTCAAACACCATCGTTATTATGATGATTAATTCAATCGTCTTTAATCAATCAATCAATCAATCAGTCGTATTTATTGAGCGCTTCCCGTGTGCAGAGCACTGTACTGAGCGCCTGGGAAGGCCAAGCAGAAGGGGGAGATGCAGGTGACCCTGCGTCTACTCCAGCGCCGGGCACGTAGTAAGCGCTTCTCAAACACCATCGTTATTATGATGATTCATTCGATCGTCTTTAATCAATCAATCAATCAATCAATCGTACTTATTGAGCGCTTCCCGCGTGCAGAGCACTGTACTGAGCGCCTGGGAAGGCCAAGTAGAAGGGGGAGACGCAGATGACGCCGCGTCTACTCCAGCGCTGGGCACGTACTAAGCGCTTCGCCAACACCATCGTTATTATTAGGATTTATTCGATCGTCTTTAATCAATCAATCAATCAATCAGTCGTATTTATTGAGCGCTTCCCGTGGGCACAGCACTGTACTGAGCGCCTGGGAAGGCCAAGTAGAAGGGGGAGACGCAGATGACGCCGCGTCTACTCCAGCGCTGGGCACATAGTAAGCGCTTCTCAAACACCATCGTTATTATTAGGATTCATTCGATCGTCTTTAATCAATCAATCAATCAATCGTACTTATTGAGCGCTTCCCGCGTGCAGAGCACTGTACTGAGCGCTTAGGAAGGCCAAGTAGAAGGGGGAGACGCAGATGACGCCGCGTCTACTCCAGCGCTGGGCACGTAGTAAGCGCTTCGCAGACACCATCGTTATTATGATGATTCATTCGATCGTCTTCAATCAATCAATCAATCAATCGATCGTATTTATTGAGCGCTTCCCGCGTGCAGAGCACTGTACTGAGCGCCTGGGAAGGCCAAGTAGAAGGGGGAGACGCAGGTGACGCCGCGTCTACTCCAGCGCCGGGCACGTAGTAAGCGCTTCTCAAACACCATCGTTATTATGATGATTCATTCGATCGTCTTTAATCAATCAATCAATCAATCAATCGTACTTATTGAGCGCTTCCCGCGTGCAGAGCACTGTACTGAGCGCCTGGGAAGGCCAAGTAGAAGGGGGAGACGCAGGTGACGCCGCGTCTACTCCAGCGCCGGGCACGTAGTAAGCGCTTCTCAAACACCATCGTTATTATGATGATTCATTCGATCGTCTTTAATCAATCAATCAATCAATCAATCGTACTTATTGAGCGCTTCCCGCGGGCAGAGCACTGTACTGAGCGCCTGGGAAGGCCAAGTAGAAGGGGGAGACGCAGGTGACGCCGCGTCTACTCCAGCGCCGGGCACGTAGTAAGCGCTTCTCAAGCACCATCGTAATTATGATGATTGATTCGATCGTCTTCAATCAATCAATCAATCAGTCGTACTTATTGAGCGCTTCCCGCGTGCAGAGCACTGTACTGAGCGCCTGGGAAGGCGGCAACACCTAGAGACGGTCCCACCATCTATAATCAATCAATCAATCCAGGTCACCCAGCGGACAGGTGGCGGCGCCGGGATTCGAACCCAGGACCCCGGGCTCTCCCCGCCGAGCACTGTACTGAGCGCTCGGCGGCCCTGGGTCCCTCCCCGGCCCCGCTGCCTGGCCTTCGCCGAGTCACTAGGCGCTCAGTACAGCGCTCCGCACCCCCGTGAGCGCTCAATAAGTACGACTGAATAAATAAAACCGTCCGGGCGTGGGTTCGAATCCCGCCTCCGCCGCTTATCTGCCGTCTGGCCTCGGGCCGGCCGCTTCCCTCCTCCGGGCCTCAGTTTCCCCCCTGTCAAACGGGGAGGAGGACCCCATCCGCGGGCGTCTCCCCCGGCGCTTCGAGCGGTGCTCGGGCCTCAGTTTCCCCCTTTGTCCCATCCCCAGGCGTCTCCCCCAGCGCTCAGAGCGGTGCCCGGCGCGTAGGGGGCGCTTCCCAAATTCATTCACTCGGTGGTATTTACTGAGCGCTTCCTGCGTGCGGGGCACTGGACTGAGCGCCGTCGTCCCCATTCTCCGGGCCTCAGTTTCCCCCTTTGTCCCATCCCCAGGCGTCTCCCCCAGCGCTCAGAGCGGTGCCCGGCGCGTAGGGGGCGCCTCCCAAATTCATTCACTCGGTGGTATTTACTGAGCGCTTCCTGCGTGCGGGGCACTGGACTGAGCGCCGTCGTCCCCATTCTCCGGGCCTCAGTTTCCCCCTTTGTCCCATCCCCAGGCGTCTCCCCCAGCGCTCAGAGCGGTGCCCGGCGCGTAGGGGGCGCTTCCCAAATTCATTCACTCGGTGGTATTTACTGAGCGCTTCCTGCGTGCGGGGCACTGGACTGAGCGCCGTCGTCCCCATTCTCCGGGCCTCAGTTTCCCCGTCCGGAGGGGCGAGGAGGCAGGGCCGTCCAAACAAGCGCCTCCGCCCCCCAAAATCCCCGCCCCCCCCTCGGTGCCTCAGTTTCCCCCCCCGCGAAAGTGGCGGTAAAGCCCCCGCTTCACCCCCCCCCCGGCCTCTCGGTGCCTCAGTTTCCCCCCGCCGCGCGGAAAACGGGGAAACGGGCCGCCAAGGGGGGCGGGGGCGTCTCCCCCATCCCGCGGGGGGCCGCCTCCACCCGCCGTGCCTCGGGCGTAACAAACAGGAAGCGTCCAGTA
Source organism: Tachyglossus aculeatus (assembly GCF_015852505.1). Classification (NCBI taxonomy): domain Eukaryota; kingdom Metazoa; phylum Chordata; class Mammalia; order Monotremata; family Tachyglossidae; genus Tachyglossus; species Tachyglossus aculeatus. The sequence continues at coordinate 725,783 of NW_024044860.1, read as the reverse complement.
CAGTCAGGAAGTCGGTGCGGAGCCGGAAGAGACGTCCCGCCAGGAGCCCGCGGTCGACGACGACGGCCTCTCCGTCCCCCCGGGGGTACGTACTGAGCGCCTCCGGTGCCCCCGGCACTGTGCTGAGCGCCCGGGCCGGGGCCCTCGGAACATTCATTCATTCAGTCGCCTTTATTGAGCGCCCACCGGGCGCCCAGCACTGTACTGAGCGCTTGGGAAGCGGGGCGCTGTGCTAAGCGCCGCGGGGCCCCGAGCAGTGGAAGAGACGCCTCTCCGGCCCCGCAACGAAACCTGAGGAGCAGCGGGGCTCGGGCGGGGGGGGGGGGTCGGAGGTCGTTCACTCGAGCGCTTAGTACAGTGCTCTGCACATAGTAAGCGCTCAATAAATACGATTGATTGATTCATTCAGTCCGTCCTATTTATTGAGCGCTTCCTGTGCGCAGGGCGCTGGACTGAGCGCTTGGGAGGGACCAGTTGCCCACGTATCGGTCCTGGGTTCTAATCCCGGCTCCGGCTGGGTGTCTTTGGGTGAGTCGCTTCCCTTCTCTGGGCCTCAGTTTCCTCATCTGGAAAATGGGGGTGAAGACCGGGAGCCCCCCCATGGGACAACCCCGTCACCTCGTGACCTCCCCGGCGCTTAGAACAGCGCTTGGCACGTAGTAAGCGCTTAATAAATACCATCATTATTATTATTATTATTATTCTCTGGGCCTCAGTTCCCTCATCTGTCAAATGGGGATGAAGACTGTGAGCCCCCCGGGGGACAACCCCATCACCTTGTATCCTCCCCGGCGCTTAGAACAGTGCTTGGTACGTAGTAAGCGCTTAATAAATGCCCTCATTTTTATTATTATCATTATTATTATTATTATTATTCTCTGGGCCTCAGTTTCCTCATCTGTCAAATGGGGATGATGACCGGGAGCCCCCCGGGGGACAACCCCATCACCTTGTAACCTCCCCAGCGCTTAGAACAGTGCTTGGCATATAGTAAGCGCTTAATAAATACCATCATTTTTATTATTACTATTATTATTATTCTCTGGGCCTCAGTTTCCTCATCTGTCAAATGGGGATGAAGACTGGGAGCCCCCCGGGGGACAACCCCATCACCTTGTATCCTCCCCGGCGCTTAGAACAGTGCTTGGTACATAGTAAGCGCTTAATAAATGCCATCATTTTTATTATTATTATTATTATTCTCTGGGTCTCAGTTTCCCCATCTGTCAAATGGGGATGAAGACCGTGAGCCCCCCCGGGGGACAACCCCATCACCTTGTATCCTCCCCGGCGCTTAGAACAGCGCTTGGCACATAGTAAGTGCTTAATAAATGCCATCATTATTATTATTATTATTATTATTATTATTAACCTCATCACCTTGTATCCTCCCCAGCGCTTAGAACAGTGCTTGGCACATAGTAAGCGCTTAACAAGTACCAAAATTATTATTTTATTCTCTGGGCCTCAGTTTCCTCATCTGTCAAATGGGGATGATGACCGGGAGCCCCCCGGGGGACAACCCCATCGCCTTGTAACCTCCCCAGCGCTTAGAACAGTGCTTGGCATATAGTAAGCGCTTAATAAATACCATCATTTTTATTATTACTATTATTATTATTCTCTGGGCCTCAGTTTCCTCATCTGTCAAATGGGGATGAAGACTGGGAGCCCCCCGGGGGACAACCCCATCACCTCGTGACCTCCCCGGCGCTTAGAACAGTGCTTGGCACGTAGTAAGCGCTTAATAAATACCATCATTATTATTATTATTATTATTCTCTGGGCCTCAGTTTCCTCATCTGTCAAATGGGGATGAAGACTGTGAGCCCCCCGGGGGACAACCCCATCACCTTGTAACCTCCCCGGCGCTTAGAACAGCGCTTGGCATATAGTAAGCGCTTAATAAATACCATCATTTTTATTATTACTATTATTATTATTCTCTGGGCCTCAGTTTCCTCATCTGTCAAATGGGGATGATGACCGGGAGCCCCCCGGGGGACAACCCCATCACCTTGTAACCTCCCCGGCGCTTAGAACAGCGCTTGGCATATAGTAAGCGCTTAATAAATACCATCATTTTTTTTATTACTATTATTATTATTCTCTGGGCCTCAGTTTCCCCATCTGTCAAATGGGGATGAAGACCGGGAGCCCCCCGGGGGGGACAACCCCATCGCCTTGTTACCTCCCCAGTGCTTAGAACAGTGCTTGGCACATAGTAAGCGCTTAATAAATACCATCATTTTTTTATTATTATTATTATTCTCTGGGCCTCAGTTTCCCCATCTGTCAAATGGGGATGAAGACCGGGAGCCCCCCGGGGGGGACAACCCCGTCACCTTGTAACCTCCCCGGCGCTTAGAACAGTGCTTGGCACGTAGTAAGCGCTTAATAAATGCCATTATTATTATTATTATTATTATTATTATTATTATTAACCTCATCACCTTGTATCCTCCCCAGCGCTTAGAACAGTGCTTGGCACGTAGTAAGCGCCTAATAAATGCCATCATTATTATTATTATTATTCTCTGGGCCTCAGTTCCCTCATCTGGAAAATGGGGATGAAGATCGTGAGCCCCCCGGGGGACAACCCCATCACCTTGTAACCTCCCCGGCGCTTAGAACAGTGCTTGGCACATAGTAAGCGCTTAATAAATGCCGTCATTATTATTATTATTATTATTATTAACCTACAATTGCATCACCTTGTAAACTCCCCAGCGCTTAGAACAGTGCTTGGCACGTAGTAAGCGCTTAATAAATGCCATTATTATTATTGTTATTATTATTATTATTATTATTATTAACCTCATCACCTTGTATCCTCCCCGGCGCTTAGAACAGTGCTTGGCACATAGTAAGCGCTCAACAAATACCAAAATTATTATTTTATTCTCTGGGCCTCAGTTTCCTCATCTGTCAAATGGGGATGAAGACCGGGAGCCCCCCCGGGGGACAACCTCATCACCTTGTAACCTCCCCGGCGCTTAGAACAGCGCTTGGCACGTAGTAAGCGCTTAATAAATACCATCATTATTATTATTATCATTCTCTGGGCCTCAGTTTCCTCATCTGTACAATGGGGATGAAGACCGTGAGCCCCCCGGGGGACAACCCCATCACCTTATAAACTCCCCGGTGCTTAGAACAGTGCTTGGCACATAGTAAGCGCTTAATAAATGCCATCATTTTTATTATTATTATTATTATTCTCTGGGCCTCAGTTTCCCCATCTGTCAAATGGGGATGAAGACCGTGAGCCCCCCCGGGGGACAACCCCATCACCTTGTATCCTCCCCGGCGCTTAGAACAGTGCTTGGCACATAGTAAGCGCTTAATAAATGCCATTATTATTATTATTATTATTTATTATTACAGTCTGGGGGGAGGGACAGAAAATCAGCCCATCTGGGGGAGTTCACTTCAGTCCATCCATGGTATTCATTCATTCATTCAATCGTGTTTCATTCGATCGTATTTACTGAGCGCTTCCTGTGTGCAGAGCACTGTACTAAGCGCTTGGGAAGTCCAAGTTGGCGACATATAGAGACAGTCAATCAATCAATCAATCGTATTTATTGAGCGCTTCCTGTGTGCAGAGCACTGTACTAAGCGCTTGGGAAGTCCAAGTTGGCAACATAGAGAGACGGTCCCTACCCAACAACGGGCTCACGGTCTTATTCATTCATTCATTCATTCAATCGTATTTATTGAGCGCTTACCGTGTGCAGAGCACTGTACTAAGCGCTTGGGAAGGACAATTTGGCGACATAGAGAGACGGTCCCTACCCAACAGCGGGCTCACGGTCTTATTCATTCATTCATTCATTCAGTCGTATTTATTGAGTGCTTACTGTGTGCTGAGCACTGTACTAAGCGCTTGGGAAGTCCAAGTTGGCGACATAGCGAGACGGTCCCTGCCCGACAGCGGGCTCATGGTCTTATTCATTCATTCATTCATTCAATCGTATTTATTGAGCGCTTACTGTGTGCAGAGCACTGTACTAAGCCCTTGGGAAGTCCAAGTTGGCAACATAGAGAGACGGTCCCTACCCGACAGCGGGCTCATGGCCTTATTCATTCATTCATTCATTCATTCAATCGTATTTATTGAGCGCTTCCTGTGTGCAGAGCACTGTACTAAGCGCTTGGGAAGTCCAAGATGGCGACATATAGAGACGGTCCCTACCCAACAACGGGCTCACGGTCTTATTCATTCATTCATTCATTCAATCGTATTTATTGAGCGCTTCCTGTGTGCGGAGCACTGTACTAAGCGCTTGGGAAGTCCAAGTTGGCAACATAGAGAGACGGTCCCTACCCAACAGCAGGCTCACCGTCCTATTCATTCATTCATTCATTCAATCGTATTTATTGAGCGCTTCCTGTGTGCAGAGCACTGTACTAAGCGCTTGGGAAGTTCAAGTTGGCAACCTATAGAGACGGTCCCTACCCGACAGCGGGCTCACGGTCTTATTCATTCATTCATTCATTCAATCGTATTTATTGAGCGCTTCCTGTGTGCAGAGCACTGTACTAAGCGCTTGGGAAGTCCAAGTTGGCAACATAGAGAGCCGGTCCCTACCTGACAATGGGCGCACGGTCTTATTCATTCATTCATTCATTCAATTGTATTTATTGAGCGCTTCCTGTGTGCAGAGCGCTGTACTAAGCACTTGGGAAGTCCAAGTTGGCGACATATAGAGACGGTCCCTACCCGACAGCGGGCTCGCGGTCTTATTCATTCATTCATTCATTCATTCAATTGTATTTATTGAGCGCTTCCTGTGTGCAGAGCACTGTACTAAGCGCTTGGGAAGTCCAAGTGGGCAACATAGAGAGACGGTCCCTACCCAACAACGGGCTCACTGTCTTATTCATTCATTCATTCATTCCATCGTATTTATTGAGCGCTTACTGTGTGCAGAGCACTGTACTAAGCCCTTGGGAAGTCCAAGTTGGCAACATAGAGAGACGGTCCCTACCCGACAGCGGGCTCATGGCCTTATTCATTCATTCATTCATTCATTCAATCGTATTTATTGAGCGCTTCCTGTGTGCAGAGCACTGTACTAAGCGCTTGGGAAGTCCAAGATGGCGACATATAGAGACGGTCCCTACCCAACAACGGGCTCACGGTCTTATTCATTCATTCATTCATTCAATCGTATTTATTGAGCGCTTCCTGTGTGCGGAGCACTGTACTAAGCGCTTGGGAAGTCCAAGTTGGCAACATAGAGAGACGGTCCCTACCCAACAGCAGGCTCACCGTCCTATTCATTCATTCATTCATTCAATCGTATTTATTGAGCGCTTCCTGTGTGCGGAGCACTGTACTAAGCGCTTGGGAAGTCCAAGTTGGCGACATAGAGAGACGGTCCCTGCCCGACAGCGGGCTCACGGTCTTATTCATTCATTCATTCATTCCATCGTATTTATTGAGCGCTTCCTGTGTGCCGAGCACTGTACTAAGCGCTTGGGAAGTCCAAGTTGGCAACATAGAGAGACGGTCCCTACCCAACAACGGGCTCACGGTCTTATTCATTCATTCATTCATTCAATCGTATTTATTGAGCGCTTCCTGTGTGCAGAGCACTGTACTAAGCGCTTGGGAAGGACAAGGGGGCAACAGATAGAGACGGCCCGTACTCGACGACGGGCTCACCGCCTCGAAGACTGTTTATCGATCGCTTCCTACGTGCTGTGTGACCTTGGGCTTCTCTGTGCCTCAGTTCCTTCATCTGTAAAATGGGGATGAAGACCGTGAGCCCCCCGTGGGACAACCCGATCACCTTGTAACCTCCCCAGCGCTTAGAACAGTGCTTGGCACATAGTAAGCGCTTAACAAATGCCATTATTATTATTATTATTACGTGCAGAGCTCTGGACTGAGCGTTCGGGAGAGGGCCGCAGACGCCCCGCTTCCCTAGGGCAGTCCGAGGCCGCGCAATCCGTCGGCCCTATGTACTGAGCGCTCGCCGTGTGCGGACCGCCTGGGAGGCCCCGACCCGGCCGTCTCCGTCCCCGTTTCGCAGAGGAGGGAAACCGAGGCCCGCAGAAGGGAAGCGACTCATCATCATCATCATCAATCGTATTGATTGAGCGCTTACTGTGTGCAGAGCACTGTACTAAGCGTCTGGGAAGTACAGATTGGCAACATAGAGAGACAGTCCCTACCCAACGGTGGGCTCCGGCAAGTGGCGGAGCAGGGATTCGAACCCGGGACCCCCCGACACCCAGGCCTCGCCAGCTTGTCCTTCCCAAGCGCTTAGTCCAGCGCTCTGCACGCGGTAAGCGCTCAATAAATACGATCGAATGGATGACGGCCGGGCCGGGGCGCCTCCTCTCCAGTAATTACGGTAGGGGAGGGGGGGGGGAAGGGCAGTAGTTTGGGGGCTCCCCCTCTTACAGTCATTACGGGAGGGGCGACCTCAGGGCTCCTCCTTTAGGGTAATTACGACAGGGGAAGATCCTGGGGCTCCTCTTTTATGGGACTTACGACAGGCGTCATTCCTGAGCTCCTCCTTTAGGGTAATTACGGCTGGGAGTAGGGAGGATCCGGGCACCTCCTTTAGGATAATTACGGTAGGGGGATAGTCCTTGGCTCCTCCTTTAGGGTAATTATGGCTGGGGGGTAGGGAGGGTTAGGGGCTCCTCCTTTAGGGTAATTATGGTAGGGGGGATAATCCAGGGCTCCTTCTTTAGGGTAATTATGGCTGGAGGGTAGGGAGGGTTAGGGGCTCTTCCTTTAGGGTAATTATGGTAGGGGGGATAATCCAGGGCTCCTTCTTTAGGGTAATTATGGCTGGAGGGTAGGGAGGGTTAGGGGCTCCTCCTTTAGGGTAATTATGGTAGGGGGGATAATCCAGGGCTCCTTCTTTAGGGTAATTATGATGGGGGAAATCTGGGGGCTCCTCCTTTAGGGTAATTACGATGGGGGAAAATCCCGGAGCTCCTCCTTTATGGGATTTACGACAGGGGTCAGTCCTGGGCTCCTCCTTTAGGGTAATTATGGCTGGGGGTGGGGAGGATCGGGGCTCCTCCCTTAGGGTAATTACGGTAGGGGGATAGTCCTGGGCTCCTCCTTTAGGGTAATTATGACTGGGGGGTAGGGAGGGTTAGGGGCGCCTCCTTTAGGGTAATTACGGTAGGGGGGATAATCCAGGGCTCCTTCTTTAGGGTAATTATGATGGGGGAAATCTGGGGGCTCCTCCTTTAGGGTAATTACGACGGGGGAAAATCCCGGAGCTCCTCCTTTATGGGATTTACGACAGGGGTCAGTCCTGGGCTCCTCCTTTAGGGTAATTATGGCTGGGGGTGGCGAGGATCGGGGCTCCTCCCTTAGGGTAATTACGGTAGGGGTCAGTCCTGGGCTCCTCCTTTAGGTTAATTATGACTGGGGGGTAGGGAGGGTTAGGGGCTCCTCCTTTAGGGTAATTATGGTAGGGGGGATAATCCAGGGCTCCTTCTTTAGGGTAATTATGATGGGGAAAATCTAGGGGCTCCTCCTTTAGGGTAATTACGACGGGGGAAAATACCGGAGCTCCTCCTTTATGGGATTTACTACAGGGGTCAGTCCTGGGCTCCTCCTTTAGGGTAATTATGACTGGGGGTGGGGAGGATCAGGGCACCTCCTTTAGGATAATTACGGTAGGGGGATAGTCCTGGGCTCCTGCTTTAGGGTAATTATGACTGGGGGGTAGGGAGGGTTGGGGGCTCCTCCTTTAGGGTAATTATGGTAGGGGGGGATAATCCAGGGCTCCTTCTTAAGGGTAATTATGATGGGGGAAATCTAGGGGCTCCTCCTTTAGGGTAATTACGACGGGGGAAAATCCCGGAGCTCCTCCTTTATGGGATTTACGACAGGAGTCAGTCCTGGGCTCCTCCTTTAGGGTAATTATGACTAGGGGTGGGGAGGAACCGGGCACCTCCTTTAGGATAATTACGGTAGGGGGATAGTCCTTGGCTCCTCCTTTAGGGTAATTATGGCTGGGGGGTAGGGAGGGTTGGGGGCTCCTCCTTTAGGGTAATTACGGTAGGGGGGATAATCCAGGGCTCCTTCTTTAGGGTAATTATGATGGGGAAAATCTAGGGGCTCCTCCTTTAGGGTAATTACGATGGGGGAAAATCCCGGAGCTCCTCCTTTATGGGATTTACGACAGGGGTCATTCCTGGGCTCCTCCTTTAGGGTAATTATGGCTGGGGGTGGGGAGGATCGGGGCTCCTCCCTTAGGGTAATTACGGTAGGGGGAAAGTCCTGGGCTCCTCCTTTAGGGTAATTATGGCTGGGGGGTAGGGAGGGTTAGGGGCTCCTCCTTTAGGGTAATTATGGTAGGGGGGATAATCCAGGGCTCCTTCTTTAGGGTAATTATGATGGGGGAAATCTAGAGGCTCCTCCTTTATGGGATTTATGACACGGGTCACTCCTGGGCTCCTCCTTTAAGGTAATTATGGCTGGGGGTGGGGAGGGGAGCGTTCCTCTAGGGTATTTACGGTAGGGGGGATAGTCCTGAGCTCTTCCTTCAGGGTAATTATGGCTGTGGGTGGGGAGGGGCAGGGCTCCTTCTTTAGGGTAATTATGGTAGGGGGATAGTCCAGGGCGACGGTGGTGGGGGAGGGGGGGGGTGTCAATCCTGGACTCCTCCTTTAGGGTAATTATGGCTGGGGGTTGGGAAGGGCAGGGCTCCTCTTTTAGGGTAATTATGGCTGGGGGTGGGGAGGGTGAGGGCACCTGCTTTAGGGTAATTATGATGGGAGGAAATCCAGGGGCTCCTTCTTTATGGGACTTATGGGAAAGGGGGCGGTCCTGGGCTTTTCATTTAGTGAAATTATGGCTGGGGGTGGAGAGGGCAGGGCTCCTCCTTTATGGTAATTACGGTAGGGGGATAGTCCTGGGCTCCTCCTTTAATGTAATTATGGCTGGGGGGTGGGGAGGGCAGGGTCTCCTCCTTTAGGGTAATTATGGTAGGGAAATAATCCAGGGCTCCTCCTTTAGGGTAATTATGATTGGGGGAAATCCAGGGGCTCCTCCTTTATGGGACTTATGACAGGGGTCAGACCTGGGCTCCTCCTTTAGGGTAATTATGGCTGGGCGTGGAGAGGGTGAGTGCTCCTCCTTTAGGGTAATTACGGTAGTAGGATAGCCCAGGGCGACAGGGGTCAGTCCTGGGCTCTTCCTTTAGGGTAATTATGGCTGGGGGGTGGAGAGGGAAGGGCTCCTCCTTTAGGGTAATTACGGTAGGGGGATATCCAGGGCGACAGGGATCAGTCCAGGGCGCTTCCTTTAGGGTAATTATGGCTGGGGGGTGGAGAAGGAAGGGCTCCTCCTTTAGGGTAATTACGGTAGGGGATAGTCCAGGGCTCCTCCTTTAGGGTAATTATGATGGTGGGAAATCCAGGGGCTCCTCCTTTATGGGATTTACGACATGGGTCATTCCTGGGCTCCTCCGTTAGGGTAATTATGGCTGGGGGTGGGGAGGGCTGTGGCTCCTCCTTTAGGGTAATTATGGTAGGAGGGATAGTCCAGGGTGACTGGGGTCAGTCCTGGGCTCCTCCTTTAGGATAATTATGGCTGGGGAGTGGGGAGGGCAGCGACTCCTCCTGTAGGGTAATTATGGTAGGGGGGATAATCCAGGGCTCCTCCTTTAGGGTAATTATGTTGGGGGAAAATCCAGGGGCTCCTCCTTTATAGGATTTACTACAGGGGTTGGTCCTGGGCTCCTCCTTTAGGGTAATTGTGGCTGGGCGTGGACAGGTCAGGGCTCCTTCTTTAGGGTAATTATGGTAGGGGGGATAGTCCAGGGTGACTGAGGTCAGTCCTGGGCTCCTCCTTTAGGGTACTTATGGCTGGGGAGTGGGGAGAATCAGGCTCCTCCTTTAGGGTAATTATGGTAGGGGGATAGTCCTGGGCTCCTTCTTGAGGGTAATTATGGTTGGGGGTGGAGTGGGCAGGGCTCCTCTTTTAGGATAATTATGGCTGGGGTTGGGGGGGAGGTCTCCTCCTTTGGGGGGGGCAGTCTGGGGCTCCTCCTTTAAAGGAATTACGACAGGGGTTAGTCCTGGGATCCTCCTTTAGGGTGATTACGGTAGTTGGTGGGTCGGGCTCCCCCTTTACTGTGATTACGGTAGGGGTCAGTCGAGGGCTCCTCCTTTAGGGTAATTGTGGGATGGTGTGGGTAGGGCGCCTCCTTTAGGGTAATTACGGCGTGGGGGGGGCGTGTGGTCCAGGCTTCCTTTGTGGTATTTACGGTAGGAGGACGTACCCCTCCCCACTGCATGTGCAGGGTGGTGCCCTATGGTTATGTTACTTACGGTAGCACGGCCTGGGGCGGTTTCTCGTGCGCGGCGCGGTAATTACGGTAAGGGGCGCCTCCCTTACGTTAATTACGGCAGAGGGGGCCGGCGCCGCCCCCAACCCCGGGGGTGGGGGAGGGATTCATTCATTCATTCAATCGTATCTACTGAGCGCTTCCTGTGTGCAGAGCACTGGACTGAGCGCCCCTGCGCCCCCTTTAGGGTACTTACGGCCAGAGGGCGCCCCCACCCGGCTGAGAAGCGGCTACCCCTGGGCCCCTCTCTTACGGTAATTACGGCAGTGTGTGTGTGTGTTGGTGGGGGGGGGACGCCAGCGGCTCCTCCCCTCCCCTGCGAAGGGGCTGAGGGAGTGCTCCCCTTTTACGATATCTACGACAGGGGTCGTCTCCCCCAGCCTGCGAAAGTGATGGGGGGCGGGGAGCGGACTAGGGTGCGCGCTTACTTTATGGTATTTACGGTAGGAGAACGCGCCCTGGCCAGGCGCAGGGCGGTGCGCTCCGGTCCTGGTACTTACGGTAGCGACCCCCGCCATAATCATGCATTCAATCGTGTTTATTGAGCGCTTCCTGTGTGCAGAGCACTGTACTGAGCGCTTGGGAAGTACAAATTGGCAACATATCAAGCATATCAACATATAATCAAGCAAAGGGCTTGTCCGGGGCCCCTCCCTTACGGTAATTACGGCGGGGGGGAGAAGGAGGGGGAAGGGCGTGCGCCCCTTTTACGGTATCTACGACCGGGGGCGGCGACCCTCCCCCCGGGCCGCGAAGGTCGTGGGGGGGAGGAGAACGGACTGAGGCGTGCGCTTCCTTTATGGTATTTACGGCAGGAGGACAGTTCTCCCCCCCCCACCGTCCCATGCGCAAGGGAGTGCGCTCCGGTTCTGCTACTTACGGTAGGGCAGCGCTGGGCGCGTCCGAGAGCGGCGCGGTAATTGCGGTTATTGTGCATGCGCCCTTCATCCCCAACCTTCTTTGCGCCTCTTTCATGGTATTTACGGTAGGGGACGCGCCCTGCCGTCACTTACGGTAGCGCGGCGCAGGGCGGAGTTCGGAGGCGGCGCGGTTATTACGGTAGGGGGCGGGCGAGGCCGGAGTGTTCGCGCGCATGCGCCCTGCCCCCCCCCCACTTTTGATGCGCTCTCATGGTATTTACGGTAGGGGACGCGCCTTGCCGTTACTTACGGTAGCGCGGTGTGGTAATTACGGTAGGGGGCGGGCGGGGCCGGAGTGTCCGCGCGCATGCGCCCTGCGCCCCCCCACCTTATTGCACCTCTTTCGTGGTATTTACGGTAGGGGACGCGGCCTTCCGTTACTTACGGTAGCGGGCGTGGGAGGCCGGAGTGTCCGCGCGCGTGCGCCCTCCGTCCCTCACCTTCGATGCGCCTCTTTCGTGGTATTTACGGTAGGGGACGCGCCCTGCCGTTACTTACGGTAGCACGGCGCGGTAATTACGGTAGGGGGCGGGCGAGGCCGGAGTGTTCGCGCGCATGCGCCCTCCATCCTGCACCTTCGTTGCGCCTCTTTCGTGGTATTTACGGTAGGGTACGCGCCCTGCCGTTACTTGCGGTAGCGCGGCGCGGTAATTACGGCAGGGGGCGGGCGAGGCCGGGGTGTTCGCGCGCATGCGCCCTTCGTCCCCCACCCCCCCGTTTGCGCCTCTCTCATGGTAGTTACGGTAAGGGACGGGCCCTGCCGTTGCTTACGTTAACCTTCCCGGCGCCGCGCGGTAATTACGGTAGGGGGCGGGCGAGGTTGGAGTGTCCGCGCGCATGCGCCCTTCGCCCACCACCTGTGTTGCGCCTCTTTCGTGGTAATTACGATAGGGGACGCGCCCTGCCGGTACTTACGGTAGCTGGGCGCGGAGCGGTAATTACGGTAGGGGGCGGGCGAGGGTGGAGTGTCCGCGCGCATGCGCCCTTCGTGCAGCACCTCCGTTGCGCCTCTTTCGTGGTAGTTACGGTAGGGGACGCGCTCTTCCGTTACTTACGGTAGCGCGGCGCGGGACGAGTTTCGGGCGCGGTAATTACGGTAGGGGGCAGGTGAGGCCGGAGTGTCCGCGCGCATGCGCCCTTCGTCCCGCACCTTCGATGCGCCTCTTTCATGGTAGTTACGTTAGGGGACGCGCCCTTCCGTTACTTACGGTAGCGGGCGGGCGAGGCCGGAGTGTCCGCGCGCATGCGCCCTTCGCCCCCCACCTGCGTTGCGCCTCTTTCGTGGTATTTACGGTAGGGGACGCGCCCCCCCCCCCCCCCCGTTACTTACGGTAGCGCGGCGCGGTAATTACGGTAGGGGGCGCGCGCGCGCCCCCCCCCAGTGCGCGTGCGCGTTCCCGGCGTGCGGCGTCCAGTTGAGTCCCCGTGCTGAGCGCTGTACTGAACGCCCGGGGAGGGGGAGGGGCGGGCCTTTCGCTTTCACTTTAGACCCCACGTTCCTCGGCGGGGCACCGTGCTGGACGCCTCTTCGGGGCCGAAGACTGTGCTAGACGCCTGCTGAGGTGCGGCGGGGGGGGGGACTGTACTAGGCGCTGGCTGGGGGGGACTGTAGTAGACGCCTGCTCTTGGGGGAGGGCGGTGCGGGGCGCCTCCTGTGGGGGGGGAGGGGACTGTACTGGACCCTTGGTGTGAGTGAGGACTGTACTAGGCGCCTGTTCTAGGGGAGGACTGTACTAGACCCTTGTGTGGGGAGGACTGTATTAGGCGCCTGCTGTGTTGGGGGGACTGTACTAGGCGCCTGCTCTTTGGGGAGGGCTGTGCTGGGCGCCTGCTGTGTGTGTGTCTGTGTGTGTGTGCGCGCGCGCGGACTGTACTAGACCCTTGGTGTGGGGGGGGGAGTGTACTAGGCGCCTGCCGGGTGGGAGAGGACTGGATTGGACCCTTGGTGTGTGGGGAGGACTGTATTAGGCGCCTGCTCTTTGGGGAGGACTGTGCTGGGCGCCTGATGTGTGTGTGGGGGGGCGGGACTGTACTGGGCGCCTGCTGTGTGTGTGTGTGTGCGCGGACTGTACTAGGCGCCTACTGTGTGGTGGAGGACTGTACTAGGCGCCTGCTTGTGTGTGCGCGCGGACTGTACTAGACCCTTGGTGTGCGGGGAGGACTGTATTAGGCGCCTGCTCTTTGGGGAGGGCTGTGCTGGGCGCCTGATGTGTCTGTGTGTGTGTGTGTGTGTGTGTGCGCGCAGACTGTACTAGACCCTTGCTGTGTGGGGAGGACTGTACTAGGCGCCTGCTGTGTGTGTGGGGGGGGCGGGACTGTACTGGGCGCCTGCTGTGTGTGTGTGTGTGCGCGGACTGTACTAGGCGCCTACTGTGTGGTGGAGGACTGTACTAGGCGCCTGCTTGTGTGTGCGCGCGGACTGTACTAGACCCTTGGTGTGTGGGGAGGGCTGTATTAGGCGCCTGCTCTTTGGGGAGGGCTGTGCTGGGCGCCTGATGTGTGTGTGTGTGTGTGTGGACTGTACTAGACCCTTGGTGTGTGGGGAGGACTTTACTAGGCGCCTACTGTGAGGTGGAGGACTGTACTAGGCGCCTGTTGTGTGTGTGTGTGTGTGTTTGCGCGGACTGTATTAGACCCTTGGTGTGTGGGGAGGACTGTACTAGGCGCCTGCTTTGTGGGGAGGACTGTGCTGGGCGCCTGCTGTGTGTGTGTGTGTGTGTGTGTGTGTGTGTGTGTGTGTGTGTGTGCGCGGACTGTACTAGACTCTTGGTGTGTGGGGAGGAGTGTACTAGGCGCCTGCCGGGTGGGAGAGGACTGTACTGGACCCTTGGTGTGAGGGGAGGACTGTAGTAGGCGCCTGCTCTTTGGGGAGGGCTGTGCTGGGCGCCTGATGTGTGTGTGTGTGTGTGTGTGTGGACTGTACTAGACCCTTGGTGTGTGGGGAGGAGTGTACTAGGCGCCTGCCGGGTGGGAGAGGACTGTACTGGACCCTTGGTGTGAGGGGAGGACTGTACTAGGCGCCTGCTCCTTGGGGAGGACTGTGCTGGGCGCCTGATGTGTACTCGACCCTTGCCGTGCTGGGCGTCTGCTATGCAGGGGGGAGGACTGTATTAGGCGCCTGCTGAGGTGCGTGTGTGGTGGTGGGGACTGTGCTAGGCTCCTGCTGTGAGGGGGGGACTGTACTAGGCACCTGTTGTGTGGGGGAGGACTGTACTAGGCACCTGCTGAGGTGGGAGGGGACTGTGCTAGGCTCCTGCTGGGGGAGGAGGACAGTGTTGGGCGTCTGCTGTGTGGGAGGAGGACCGTACTGGGCGCCCGCTTTGGGACTGTACTAGACCCCTGCTGCGTGGAGAGGACCGTGCTGAATGTCGGCCGTGTGGGGAGCGCCGTACTGGACGCCCGCCGTGGGCCGAGCCCCGTACTGGACGCCTTCCTTCCGGGGGCCCGACACCGGAAGCTTCTTGAGCCGGGGGGCACTGGACTGAGCGCCCCGGGAGAGGACGACACAACCGGCCACGGTCCTCTTGGACTGCTGTGCGGCCTGGGGACTGTGCTGGGCGCCCGCTGTGTGTGCGGGGACTGTGCTGGGCACCCGCTGTGTGTGGGGGGACTGTGCTGGGCGCCCACTGTGTGGGGGAGGACTGTACTGAGTGTGTGGGGACTGTGCTGGACGCCTGCTATGCGTGCGGGGGCTGTGCTGGGCACCTGCTGCGTGTGGGGACTGTGCTGGGCACCTGCCATGTGTGCGGGGACTGTGCTGGGCGCCTGCTGTGTGATATGGGGACTGTGCTGGGCGCCTGCTGTGTGTTCTGGGGACTGTGCTGGGCACCTGCTCTTCAAAGAGGACTGTGCTGGACGCCTGCTGCGTGGGGGAGGGCTGTGCTGGACACCTGCTGTGTGGTCCGGGGACTGTATTGGGTTCCTGCTCTTTGAGGAGGACTGTGCTGGACGCCTGCTGTGTGGGGGAGGACGTGCTGGGCAACTGCTGTGTGTGGGGGGACTGTACTGGGCGCCTGCTGTGTGTTTTGGGGACTTTGCTGGGCGCCTGCTGTGTGTTCTGGGGACTGTGCTGGGCACCTGCTCTTCAAAGAGGACTGTGCTGGACGCCTGCTGCGTGGGGGAGGGCTGTGCTGGACACCTGCTGTGTGGTCCGGGGACTGTATTGGGTTCCTGCTCTTTGAGGAGGACTGTGCTGGACGCCTGCTGTGTGGGGGAGGACGTGCTGGGCAACTGCTGTGTGTGGGGGGACTGTACTGGGCGCCTGCTGTGTGTTTTGGGGACTTTGCTGGGCCCCTGCTGTGTGGTCTGGGGACTGTACTGGGTGCCTGCTCTTCGAGGAGGACTGTGCTGGACGCCTGCTGTGCGGGGGAGGACTGTGCTGGATGCCTGCTGTGCAGGGGAGGACTGTGCTGGACGCCTGCTGCGTGGGGGAGGACTGTGCTGGGCACCTGCTGTGTGGTCTGGGGACTGTGCTGGGCGCCTGCTCTTCGAGGAGGACTGTGCTGGACACCTGCTGTGTGGGGGAGGACGTGCTGGGCAACTGCTGTGTGTGGGGGGACTGTACTGGGCGCCTGCTGTGTGTTTTGGGGACTTTGCTGGGCCCCTGCTGTGTGGTCTGGGGACTGTACTGGGTGCCTGCTCTTCGAGGAGGACTGTGCTGGACGCCTGCTGTGCGGGGGAGGACTGTGCTGGATGCCTGCTGTGCAGGGGAGGACTGTGCTGGACGCCTGCTGCGTGGGGGAGGACTGTGCTGGGCACCTGCTGTGTGGGCTGGGGACTGTGCTGGGCGCCTGCTCTTCGAGGAGGACTGTGCTGGACGCCTGCTGGGCGGGGGAGGACTGTGCTGGGCACCTGCTGTGTGTGTGGGGACTGTGCTGGGCACCTGCTGTGTGTGGGGGGACTGTGCTGGACGCCTGCTGTGTGGTCTGGGGACTGTGCTGGGCACCTGCTGTGTGTGGGGGGGACTGTGCTGGGCGCCTGCTGTGTGGTCTGGGGACTGTACTGGGTGCCTGCTCTTCGAGGAGGACTGTGCTGGACGCCTGCTGTGTGGGGGAGGACTGTGCTAAGCGCCTGCTGTGTGTGTGGGGACTGGACTAGGTGCCTGCTCTTGGAGGAGGACTGTGCTGGACGCCTGCCGTGTGGGGGGGGGGGGACTGTACTGGGTGCCTGCTCTTTGAAGAGGACTGTGCCGGGCGCCTGCCGTTGTGTGTGGGGACTGGACTAGGTGCCCGCTGAGGTCGGAGGCGCGGCGGCGCGGCCCGCCGCGCTGGTAGCAGGCGCCCGGCCCGGCGTCCAGCACGGCGCCCCGCGCACGTAGTAGACGCCCTGCCTCCGTCCCGTCCCCCGCAGGTTCCGCCCTCCGGTCGGGCCCAGAGACCCCGCGGAGAGAGAGAGAGAGAGAGAGAGACGGCCGCCCGGAGGGCCGTGGTCGGGTCTCTGCGGCCTCTGGCGTCTCTGCGGCCTCCGACGTCTCTGCGGCCTCCGACGTCTCTGCGGCCTCGTCTCCGCGGCCTCCGACGTCTCTGCGGCCTTCGACGTCTCTGCAACCCCGTCTCTGCGGCCTCCGACGTCTCCGCGGCCTCCGGCGTCTCTGCGGCCTCTGACGTCTCTGCGACCTCGTCTCTGCGACCTCCGACGTCTCCGCGGCCTCCGACGTCTCTGCGGCCTCGTCTCCGCGGCCTCCGACGTCTCTGCGGCCTTCGACGTCTCTGCAACCCCGTCTCTGCGGCCTCCGACGTCTCCGCGGCCTCCGGCGTCTCTGCGGCCTCTGACGTCTCTGCGACCTCGTCTCTGCGGCCTCCGGCGTCTCTGCGGCCTCGTCTCCGCGGCCTCCGGCGTCTCCGGCGTCTCTGCGGCCTCCGGCGTCTCTGCCATGAGCGAATTCTGGCTGTGCTTCAACTGCTGCATCACGGAGCAGCCGCAGCCTGTGAGTGCCGACCCCCGGCTTCTCCTTCCCTCCCTCTTCTTCCTCCCCTTCTCCTCCTTTCCTCCTCCTCCGTCCATCCTTCCCTCCATCTTTCTTCCTCCTCCTCGTCCTCCCCTTCTCCTCCTTTCCTCCTCCTCTATCCATCCTTCCCTCCATCTTTCTTCCTCCTCCTCGTCCTCCCCTTCTCCTCCTTTCCTCCTCCTCTGTCCATCCTTCCCTCCATCTTTCTTCCTCCTCCTCATCCTCCCCTTCTCCTCCTTTCCTCCTCCTCTGTCCATCCTTCCCTCCATCTTTCTTCCTCCTCCTCGTCCTCCCCTTCTCCTCCTTTCCTCCTCCTCTGTCCATCCTTCCCTCCATCTTTCTTCCTCCTCCTCGTCCTCCCCTTCCCCTCCTTTCCTCCTCCTCTATCCATCCTTCCCTCCATCTTTCTTCCTCCTCCTCGTCCTCCCCTCTCCTCCTTTCCTCCTCCTCTGTCCATCCTTCCCTCCATCTTTCTTCCTCCTCCTCGTCCTCCCCTTCTCCTCCTTTCCTCCTCCTCCGTCCATCCTTCCCTCCATCTTTCTTCCTCCTCCTCGTCCTCCCCTTCCCCTCCTTTCCTCCTCCTCTATCCATCCTTCCCTCCATCTTTCTTCCTCCTCCTCGTCCTCCCCTCTCCTCCTTTCCTCCTCCTCCGTCCATCCTTCCCTCCATCTTTCTTCCTCCTCCTCGTCCTCCCCTTCTCCTCCTTTCCTCCTTCTCTGGCCATCTTTCCCTCCATCTTTCTTTATTCCTTCTCCTCCTCCTCCTCCTCCTCCTCCTCCTATCATCCACTTTTCTTCTTCCTCCTCCTCATCTCCTCTTCCTTCCCTTCTCCTCCTTTCCTCTTCCTCTGTCCATCCTTCCCTCCATCTTACCTTCTTCCTTCTCCTCCATCCACTTTTCTCTTTCCTCCTCCTTTCCTCTGTCTCTTCCTTCTCCTTTCCTCTCCCTCCTCCTCTATCCATCCTTCCCTCCATCTTTCTTCCTCCTCGTCGTCCTCCCCTTCTCTTCCTTTCTTCCTCCTCTATCCATCCTTTCCTCCGTCCACCTTTTCTCCTTCCTCCTCCTCGTCTCCTCTTCCTCCCCTTCTCCTCCTTTCCTCCTCCTCCTCTATCCGTTCTTCCCTCCATCTTTCTTCCTCTTCCTCCTTCTCCTCCTCCATCCACTTTTCTCCTTCCTTCCTCCCTCCCTCCCTCCCTCCTCCTTTTCCTTCTCCTTTCCTCCTCCTCCGTCTCTATCCATGCTTCCCTCCATCTTTCTTTCTTCCTCCTCCTCCAACCACCTTTCCTTCCTCCTTGTCTCCCCCTTCTTCTCTCCTCCCTTCTTTTCCTCCTCCCCCTCCCTCCATCCATCCTTTCCTTCCTCCCCCCTCCTCTTCTTCTTCTTCCTCTTCCTCTATTCCTCCTCCTCCTCCATCCATCCATCCTTCCTTCCCTCCACCTTTCCTTCCCCCTCCTCCTCTTCCTTCCCTTTCCACCTCCTGCGCCTCCTCTTCTCTTCCTCGTCTTTTCCTCTCCTCCTCTTTTCCTCTTCTTCATCCATCCATCCATCCTTCCCTCCACCTTTCCTTCCTCTTCTCTTCCTCCTCCTCTCCCTCCACTTCTTCCTTCTCTTCCTCTCCTTATGTTCTTCTTCCTCTTCCTTCTCCTCCACCTCCATCCAGCCTTCCCTCCACATTTCCTCCTCCCTTCTCCTCCCTCTCCTCTTCCTCCATCCATCGCTCCATCCTTCCCTCCACCTTCCCTCCACCTTTCCTCCTCCCTCCTCCTCTTCTCTTCCTTCCCCTCCTCCTCCTCCTCTTCATCCTCCATCCCTCCATCCTTCCCTCCCACCTTTTTCTTCCTCTTTCCTCCCTCCTCCTCCTCCTCTCCTCTTCCCCTCCTCCCCCTCCACTTCCTCTTCCTCCCCTTCTCCTCCTTTCCTCCTCTTCTATCCACCCTTCCCTCCATCTTTCTTCCTCCGCCTCCTCCATCCACTTTTCTCCTTCCTCCTTCCCCCTCCTTTTCATTCTTTCCTCCTCCTCCTTCTCCATCCACCCTTCCCTCCATCTTTCTTCCTTCCTCCTCCTCTTCCCTCTTCTCATTTCCTATTCCCTCCATCCATCCCTTCCTTCCACCTTTCCTTCCTCCTCCCTCCATCCTTCCTCCTCCTCTTTTCCTCCATCCATCCACCTTTCCTTCCTCCTCCTCCTCTTCTCTTCCTTCCCCTTCCTCGTCCTGCTCCTCTTTTTCTCTTCTTCTCCTCCTTTTCTCCTCCTCCTCTTCCTCCCTGTCCTCCTCTTTTCCTCTTCCTCCATCCATCCATCCTTCCCTCCACCTTCCTTTCCTCCTTCCTCCATCCTTCCTCCTCCTCCTCCCCTTCTCTTCCTTCTCCTCCATCCTTCCACCTTTTTCTTCCTCCTCCTCCTCCTCCTCTCCTCCTCTTCCTTCTCCTCCTCTTCTTCCCGCCCCCGCCGGCTCCCTCATCTTTTTCCTGCTTAAAAATAGCCGGAACTTGCCAGGGGTCACCATGGCAACCGCGGCCTCCCCCCCCCCCCCCCCACGCACACACCCGGTGTCTATTTATGTCACGCGCCTGCACGCGTGTCTGCCTGTGTCTCTGCGTGTGTGCACGTTCTTCGCTCAGTCCACAGCCTGGCACATAATAAGCGCCTCCCAAATAACCACGGTCGCTATCATTAGCCCAGTGGTGGGAGCGTAGGAGGTGCTTAGCAAATACCATTATTACCGTTATCATTAGTAAGCCAGGAACATAGTAAGTGCTCAGCACGGACCATTGTTATTATTATTACTCTGCCTGGCACCTAGTAAGCACCTAATAAATACCTTGATCGTTCATTCGGTCGTATTTATTGAGCGCTTCCCGTGTGCAGAGCACTGTACTGAGCGCTTGGGAAGTACAAGTCGGCAACAGATAATGACGATTATCATCATTATTATCATTAATACTATTAGAGAAGCAGCGTGGCTCGGTGGAAAGAGCCCGGGCTTTGGAGTCCGAGGTCCTGGGTTCGAATCCCGGCCCCGCCGCTTGGCAGCTGGGTGACTTTGGGCGAGTCGCTTCACCTCTCTGGGCCTCAGTTCCCTCGTCTGTAAAATGGGGGTGAAGACTGTGTCCCCCCCCGTAGGACAACCTGATCACCTTATAACCTCCCCAGCGCTTAGAACAGTGCTTGGCACATAGTAAGCGCTTAACAAATGCTATTATTATTATTATTATTATTATTATTATGTGTTAAGGGCTTACTAGGTGCCAGGGACTGTACTGAGCGATGGGAGTTTTTGTTAATGGTACTTGCTAAGCGCTTTCTAGGTGCCAGGGACTGTTCCAGCGCTTCGAACAGTGCTTTGCACATAGTAAGCGCTTAACAAATGCCGTCATTATTATTATTGTTGTTGTTATTATTAGTATTGAGCGCTTCCTGTGTACAGAGCACTGGACTAAGCGCTTGGGAAGTACAAGTCGGCGAGAGAGAGAGAATGATGATTATTACAACGGTACTGGGAACGTGATAATTATCTGCCAAATACCATTATTATTATTATTTATCGTTACCATTGTCATTATTCAGCCAGGAACGTAGTAAGGGCTTAGCAAATTCCATTATTATTATTATTATTATTACGTTATTATTATTACTATCATCCTTATGATCATTCCAGGGCTTAACAAATTCCCTTATTGTTATTATTACCATCTTCATCCTTATGATCATTTCAGGGCTTAACAAATTCCATTATTCATTCATTCATTCATTCAGTTGTATTTATTGAGCGCTTACTGTGTGCAGAGCACTGTACTAAATGCTTGGGAAGGACAAGTTGGCAACATAACTTTTACTATTATTATTGTCACTATCATCATCCTTATGATCATTCCAGGGCTTACCAAGTTCCATTATTATTATTATTATTATCATTGTTATTATTACTGTCATCATCCTTATGATCAGTCCAGGGCTTAACAAATTCCATTATTATTATCATCATCCTTATGATCATTCCAGGGCTTAACAAATTCCATTATTATTACTATATCATTACTATTATTACTATCATCATCCTTATGATCATTCCAGGGCTTAGCAAATTCCATTATTATTACTATATCATGGTTATTATTACTATCATCATCCTTATGATCATTCCAGGGCTTAAATAACTCCATTATCATTACTATATCATTGTTATTATTACTGTCATCATCCTTATGATCATTCCAGGGCTTAGCAAATTCCATTATTATTACTATATCAAGATTATTATTACTACCATCATCCTTATGATCATTCCAGGGCTTAGCAAATTCCATTGTTATTAATATATCATGATTATTATTACTATCATCATCCTTATGATCATTCCAGGGCTTAGCGAATTCCATCATTATTACCATCATCATCCTTACGATCGTTATTACTATATCATGATTATTATTACTATCATCATCCTTATGACCATTCCAGGGCTTAGCAAATTCCATTATCATTACTCTATCATTATTATTATTACTATCATCATCCTTATGATCATTCCAGGGCTTAGCAAATTCCATTATTATTACTATATTATAATTATTATTACTATCATCATCCTTACGATCACTCCAGGGCTTAGCAAATTCCATTATTACTACTATATCAAGATTGTTATTACTATCATCATCCTTATAATCATTCCAGGGCTTAGCAGATTCCATTATTATTACTATATCATGATTATTATTACTATCATCATCCTTATGACCATTCCAGGGCTTAACAGATTCCATTATTATTACCATATCATTATTATTATTACTATCATCCTTATGATCATTCCAGGGCTTAACAAATTCCATTATCATTATTATATTATTATAATTACTATCATCATCTTTATGATCATTCCAGGGCTTAGCAGATTCCATTATTATTACTATATCATGATTATTATTACTATCATCGTCCTTATGATCATCGCAGGGCTTAAATAACTCTATTATTATTACTATATCATGATTATTATTACTATCATCATCCTTATGACCATTCCAGGGCTTAGCAGATTCCATTATTATTACTATATCATGATTATTATTATTATCGTCATCCTTATGACCATTCCAGGGCTTAGCGGATTCCATTGTTATTACTATATCATGATTATTATTACTATCGTCATCCTTATGACCATTCCAGGGCTTACCAAATTCCGTTATTTTTACTATATCATGATTATTATTACTATCATCATCTTTATGATCACTCCAGGACTTAGCAAATTCCATTATTATTACTATCATCATCCTTATGACCATTCCAGGGCTTAGCTAATTCCATTATTATTACTATATCATGATTATTATTACTATCGTCATCCTTATGATCATCCCAGGGCTTAACAGATTCCATTATTATTACTATCATCATCCTTATGATCATTCCAGGGCTTTGCAAATTCCGTTATTATTACTATCATCATCCTTATGATCATTCCAGGGCTTAACAAATTCCATTATTATTACAGTATCATTATTATTATTACTATCATCATCGTTATGATCATCCCAGGGCTTAAATGACTCCATTATTATTACTATATCATGATTATTATTACTGTCATCATCCTTATGATCATTCCAGGGCTTAGCAAATTCCATTATTATTACTATATCATTATTTTTATTACTATCGTCATCCTTATGATCAATCCAGGGCTTAGCTAATTCCATTATTATTACAATATCATGATTATTATTACTATCATCATCCTTATGACCATTCCAGGGCTTAGCAAATTCCATTATCATTGCTATGTCATTATTATTATTGCTATCATCGTCCTTATGATCATTCCAGGGCTTAACAAATTCCATTATCATTACTATCATCATCCTTATGATCATTCCAGGGCTTAGCAGATTCCATTATTATTACTATATCATTATTATTATTACTATCGTCATCCTTGTGATCATTCCAGGGCTTAGCAAATTCCATTATTATTACTATATCATGATTATTATTACTATCATCATCCTTATGACCATTCCAGGGCTTAACAAATTCCATTATTATTACTATCATCATCCCTATGACCATTCCAGGGCTTAGCAAATTCCATTATTATTACTATATCATGATTATTATTACTATCATCATCCTTATGATCATTCCAGGGCTTAACAGATTCCATTATTATTACTATCATCATCCTTATGATCATTCCAGGGCTTAGCAAATTCCGTTATTATTACTATCATCATCCTTATGATCATTCCAGGGCTTAACAAATTCCATTATTATTACAGTATCATTATTATTATTACTATCATCATCGTTATGACCATCCCAGGGCTTAAATAACTCCATTATTATTACTATATCATGATTATTATTACTGTCATCATCCTTATGATCATTCCAGGGCTTAGCAAATTCCATTATTATTACTATATCATTATTTTTATTACTATCGTCATCCTTATGATCACTCCAGGGCTTAGCTAATTCCATTATTATTACAATATCATGATTATTATTGCTATCATCATCCTTATGACCATTCCAGGGCTTAGCAAATTCCATTATCATTGCTATGTCATTATTATTATTACTATCATCGTCCTTATGATCATTCCAGGGCTTAACAAATTCCATTATCATTACTATCATCATCCTTATGATCATTCCAGGGCTTAGCAGATTCCATTATTATTACTATATCATGATTATTATTACTATCGTCATCCTTGTGATCATTCCAGGGCTTAGCAAATTCCATTATTATTACTATATCATGATTATTATTACTATCATCATCCTTATGACCATTCCAGGGCTTAGCTAATTCCATTATCATTACTATCATCATCCTTATGATCATTCCAGGGCTTAGCAAATTCCATTATTATTACTATATCATGATTATTATTACTAGCATCATCCTTATCATCATTCCAGGGCTTAGCAAATTCCATCATTATTACTATCATCATCCCTACGATCATTCCAGGGCTTAGCTAATTCCATTATTATTACTAGATCATGATTATTATTACTATCATCATCCTTATGATCATTCCAGGGCTTAAATAACTCCATTATCATTACTATCATCATCCTTATGATCACTCCAGGGCTTAGCAAATTCCATTATTATTACTATATCATGATTATTATTACTATCATCATCCTTATGACCATTCCAGGGCTTAGCTAATTCCATTATTATTACTGTCATCATCCTTATGACCATTCCAGGGCTTAGCAGATTCCGTTATTATTACTATATCATGATTATTATTACTATCATCATCCTTATGATCATTCCAGGGCTTAGCAGATTCCATTATTATTACTATATCATGCTTATTATTACTATCATCATCCTTATGACCATTCCAGGGCTTAGCAGATTCCATTATTATTACTATATCATGATTATTATTACTATCATCATCCTTATGATCATCCCAGGGCTTAGCTAATTCCATTATTATTACAATATCATGATTTTTATTACTATCATCATCCTTATGATCATTCCAGGGCTTAACAAATTCCATTATCAATACTATCATCATCCTTATGATCATTCCAGGGCTTAGCTAATTCCATTATCATTAATATATTATGATTACTATTACTATCATCATCCTTATGATCATTCCAGGGCTTAGCTAATTCCATTATTATTACCATATCATGATTATTATTACTATCATCATCCTTATGATCATTCCAGGGCTTAACAAATTCCATTATCAATACTGTCATCATCCTTATGATCATTCCAGGGCTTAGCTAATTCCATTATTATTACCATATCATGATTATTATTACTATCACCATCCTTATGATCATTCCAGGGCTTAACAAATTCCATTATTATTACTATCATCATCCTTATGATCATTCCAGGGCTTAGCTAATTCCAGTATTATTACTATATCATGATTATTATTACTATCATCATCCTTATGATCATTCCAGGGCTTAGCAGATTCCATCATTATTACTATGTCATGATTATTATTACTATCATCATCCTTATGATCATTCCAGGGCTTAGCAGATTCCATTATTATTACTATATCACGATTTATTATTACTATCATCATCCTTATGATCACTCCAGGGCTTAGCAGATTCCATTATTATTACTGTATCATGATTATTATTACTATCATCATCCTTCTGACCATTCCAAGGCTTAGCTAATTCCATTTATCATGATTATTATTACTGTCATCAGCCTTATGATCATTCCAGGGCTTAACAAATTCCATTATCATCACTATCATCATCCTTATGATCATTCCAGGGCTTAGCAAATTCCATTATTATTACTATATCATGATTATTATTACTATCATCATCCTTATGATCATTCCAGGGCTTAGCAAATTCCATCATTATTACCATCATCATCCTTAACGATCATTATTACTATGTCATGGTTATTATTACTATCATCATCCTTATGACCATTCCAGGGCTTAGCAAATTCCATTTTTATTACTATATCATGATTATTATTACTATCACCATCCTTATGATCATTCCAGGGCTTAGCAAATTCCATTATTATTACTATATCATGATTATTATTACTATCATCATCCTTACGATCACTCCAGGGCTTAGCAAATTCCATTATCATTACTATCATCATCCTTATGATCACTCCAGGGCTTAGCAAATTCCATTATCATTACTATATCATGATTATTATTACTGTCATTATCCTTATGATCATTCCAGGGCTTAGCAAATTCCGTCATTATTACCATCATCATCCTTACGATCATTATTACTATATCATGATTATTATTACTATCATCATCCTTATGACCATTCCAGGGCTTAGCAGATTCCGTTATTATTACTATATCATGATTATTATTACTATCATCATCCTTATGATCATCCCAGGGCTCAAACAACTCCATTATTATTACTATATCATGATTCTTATTACTATCATCATCCTTATGACCATTCCAGGGCTTAGCAAATTCCATTATCATTACTCTATCATTATTATTATTACTAGCATCATCCTTATGATCATTCCAGGGCTTAGCAGATTCCGTTATTATTACTATATCGTGAATATTATTACTATCACCATCCTTATGATCATTCCAGGGCTTAACAAATTCCATCATTATTATTATTATTATCATCATCCTTATGATCATTCCAGGGCTTAACAAATTCCATTATTATTATCATATCACGATTATTATTACTATCATCATCCTTACGATCATTCCAGGGCTTAACAAATTCCATTATCATTATTATCATCATCCTTATGGTCATTCCAGGACTTAACAAGTTCCATCATTATTATTATTATTATTATTATTATTATTACTATTATTACTGTCGTCATCCTTATGATCATTCCAGGGCCAGGAACGTAGTAAGCGCTTAGCAGGTAGTATTATTATTATTAATCGATTATTGCTGTTATCAGGGGGGTCCGGGGTTGGGTGTGGGGGGGGCGGGGGGAGGGGTGCGTGTCCCGACCTCTGACCCCCGACCCCCGCCCCGTGACCTCCGACCTCCGACCCCCAGAAACGCCGCCGCCGCCTCGACCGGACGATGATCGGGGAGCCCACCAACTTCGTCCACACGGCCCACGTCGGCTCGGGGGACCTGTTCGGCGGCGGGAGCTCGGTGAGCGCCCCCCGGGGAAACTGAGGCAGGGGGACTACCAGAGGCCCACAGGCGGAGATCTCCCGCCCCGCCGCCTCCCCGGGGAGGGGTCGTGGCTCGCTCTGTTGCCGACCTGGACTTCCCAAGCGCTTAGTACAGCGCTCTGCACACAGGAAGCGCTCAATAAATACGATTGATTGAATGAATGAATGAAGGATGGATGGATGGATGGATGGTCTCCCCCTTCTAGGCTGCGAGCCCGCTGTCGGGTAGGGACGGTCTCTAGATGTTGCCGACTTGGACTTCCCAAGCGCTTAGTACAGTGCCCCTGCACACAGGAAGCGCTCAATAAATAGGAATGAATGAATGAATACGATTGAATGAATGAAGGATGGACGGACGGATGGATGGTCTCCCCCTTCTAGCCTGTGAGCCCGCTGTCGGGTAGGGACCGTCTCTAGATGTTGCCCACTTGGACTTCCCAAGCGCTTAGTACAGTGCCCCTGCACACAGGAAGCGCTCAATAAATAG
Source organism: Tachyglossus aculeatus (assembly GCF_015852505.1). Lineage (NCBI taxonomy): Eukaryota > Metazoa > Chordata > Mammalia > Monotremata > Tachyglossidae > Tachyglossus > Tachyglossus aculeatus. The sequence goes on along the minus strand of NW_024044860.1, from coordinate 698,402 downwards.
GAATGAATGAATGAATACGATTGAATGAATGAAGGATGGACGGACGGATGGATGGTCTCCCCCTTCTAGCCTGTGAGCCCGCTGTCGGGTAGGGACCGTCTCTAGATGTTGCCCACTTGGACTTCCCAAGCGCTTAGTACAGTGCTCGGCACGCAGGAAGCGCTCAATAAATACGAAGGAATGAATGAATAAATACGACTGAATGAATGAAGGATGGATGGATGGTCTCCCCCTTCTAGCCTGTGAGCCCGCTGTCGGGTAGGGACCGTCTCTAGATGTTGCCCACTTGGACTTCCCAAGCGCTTAGTACAGTGCTCGGCACGCAGGAAGCGCTCAATAAATACAAAGGAATGAATGAATAAATACGATTGAATGAATGGAGGATGGATGGATGGATGGATGGATGGATGGATGGTCTCCCCCTTCTAGACTGTGAACCTGTTGTCGGGTAGGGGCCGTCTCTAGATGTTGCCCACTTGGACTTCCCAAGCGCTTAGTACAGTGCTCCGCACACAGGAAGCGCTCAATAAATACGATTGATTGAATGAATGAATGACGGATGGATGGATGGATGGATGGATGGATGGATGGATGGAGTCTCCCCCTTCTAGACTGTGAACCTGTTGTCGGGTAGGGGCCGTCTCTAGATGTTGCCCACTTGGACTTCCCAAGCGCTTAGTACAGTGCTCCGCACACAGGAAGCACTCAATAAATATGATTGATTGAATGAATGAATGACGGATGGATGGATGGATGGATGGATGGATGGATGGATGGATGGATGGTCTCCCCCTTCTAGACTGTGAGCCCGCTGTCGGGTAGGGACCGTCTCTCTATGTTGCCGACTTGGACTTCCCAAGCGCTTAGTACAGTGCCCCTGCACACAGGAAGCGCTCAATAAATAGGAATGAATGAATGAATACGATTGAATGAATGAAGGATGGACGGACGGATGGATGGTCTCCCCCTTCTAGACTGTGAGCCCGCTGTCGGGTAGGGACCGTCTCTCTGTGTTGCCAACTTGGACTTCCCAAGCGCTTAGTCCAGTGCTCTGCACACAGTAAGCGCTCAATAAATACGAATGAATGAATAAATACAATTGAATGAATGAAGGATGGATAGTCTCCCCCTTCTAGCCTGTGAGCCCGCTGTCAGGTTGGGACCGTCTCTAGATGTTGCCCACTTGGACGTCCCAAGCGCTTAGTACACTGCTCTGCACACAGGCAGCGCTCAATAAATAGGAATGAATGAATGAATGAATACGATTGAATGAATGAATGAATGAACGCGATTGAATGAATGAAGGACGGACGGATGAAGTCCACCTCCCCTTTCCCCCGCAGCGGGAGCGCTCAGTACAGCCGCACCCCCGGTTTGACCGCCGCGCTTCCCTCCCCGTTCCCAGGTGAATTCCATCCAGATCCAGATGAAGTCCAAAGGCGGATACGGAGGAGGAAGAGGAGGAGGAGGAGGAGGAGGCGGCGGCGGCGGCGGCGGGGGTCCGCTCCTGGTGGAGGCCCAGGCCAGCTGAGCCCCCCTCGCCCACCCCCCGGGGGCCTGTGAGTAGCTACCGATCGATCGATCGATCGATCAATCAATCAATCAATCAAAGGGGAGGGGAAACAGTTGCAACCTGGGGGGCGTCTCCTGCATAGCCGTGCGGCGGCGGGCCCGAATTCGGGGCTTGGGAGTCCGAGGTCCCGGGTTCCGATCCCGCCCCCGCCACGTTCCTTCTCGGGCGGGTCACCGCGCCGCTCCGTGCCTCGGTTTTCCCGTCTGTGAAATGGGAGTTGAGAGCGTGAGCCCCCCCCCCCCACCGTGGGACAACCTTTCATTCATTCATTAAATCGTATTTATTGAGCGCTTCCTGCGTGCAGAGCAATGGACTGAGCAACATCTAGAGACGGTCCCCATTCATTCATTCATTCATTCATTCAATCGTCGTATTTATTGAGCGCTTCCTGCGTGCAGAGCACTGGACTGAGCAACATCTAGAGACGGTCCCCATTCATTCATTCATTCATTCAATCATCGTATTTATTGAGCAACATCTAGAGACGGTTCCCATTCATTCATTCATTCAATTCATTCATTCAATCGTCGTATTTATTGAGCGCTTCCTGTGTGCAGAGCACTGGACTGAGCAACATCTAGAGACGGTCCCCATTCATTCATTCATTCAATCATCGTATTTATTGAGCGCTTCCTGCGTGCAGAGCACTGGGCTGAGCAACATCTAGAGACGGTCCCCATTCATTCATTCATTCATTCATTCAATCAATCATCGTATTTATTGAGCGCTTCCTTCGTGCAGAGCACTGGACTGAGCAACATCTAGGGACGGTCCCCATTCATTCATTCATTCAATCGTCATATTTATTAAGCGCTTCCTGCGTGCAGAGCACTGGACTGAGCAACATCTAGAGACGGTCCCCATTCATTCATTCATTCATTCAATCATCGTATTTATTGAGCGCTTCCTGCGTGCGGAGCACTGGACTGAGCAACATCTAGAGACGGTCCTCATTCATTCATTCATTCATTCATTCAATCGTATTTATTGAGCGCTTCCTGTGTGCAGAGCACTGGACTGAGCAACATCTAGAAACGGTCCCCATTCATTCATTCATTCATTCAGTGATCGTATTTATTGAGCAACATCTAGAGACGGTTCCCATTCATTCATTCATTCAATTCATTCATTCAATCATCGTATTCATTGAGCGCTTCCTGCGTGCAGAGCACTGGACTGAGCAACATCTAGAGACGGTCCCCATTCATTCATTCATTCATTCATTCAATCATCGTATTGATTGAGCAGCATCTAGAGACGGTCCCCATTCATTCATTCATTCATTCATTCAATGATCGTATTTATTGAGCGCTTCCTGCGCGCAGAGCACTGGGCTGAGCAACATCTAGAGACGGTCCCTATTCATTCATTCATTCATTCAATGATCGTATTTATTGAGCAACATCTAGAGACGGTCCCCATTCATTCATTCATTCATTCAGTTCATTCATTCAATCATCGTATTTATTGAGCGCTTCCTGCGTGCAGAGCACTGGACTGAGCAACATCTAGAGACGGTCCCCATTCATTCATTCATTCAATCATCATATTTATTGAGCGCTTCCTGTGTGCAGAGCACTGGACTGAGCAACATCTAGAGATGGTCCCCATTCATTCATTCAGTCATTCAATCATCGTATTTATTGAGCAACATCTAGAGACGGTCCCCATTCATTCATTCAATTCATTCATTCAGTCATCGTATTTATTGAGCGCTTCCTGTGTGCAGAGCACTGGACTGAGCAACATCTAGAGACGGTCCCCGTTCATTCATTCATTCATTCAATCATCGTATTTATTGAGCAACATCTAGAGACGGTCCCCATTCATTCATTCATTCAGTTCATTCATTCAATCATCGTATTTATTGAGCGCTTCCTGCGTGCAGAGCACTGGACTGAGCAACATCTAGAGATGGTCCCCATTCATTCATTCAATCATCATATTTATTGAACGCTTCCTGTGTGCAGAGCACTGGACTGAGCAACATCTAGAGATGGTCCCCATTCATTCATTCAGTCATTCAATCATCGTATTTATTGAGCAACATCTAGAGACGGTCCCCATTCATTCATTCAATTCATTCATTCAGTCATCGTATTTATTGAGCGCTTCCTGTGTGCAGAGCACTGGACCGAGCAACATCTAGAGACGGTCCCCATTCATTCATTCATTCAATCATCGTATTTATTGAGCGCTTCCTGCGTGCAGAGCACTGGGCTGAGCAACATCTAGAGACGGTCCCTATTCATTCATTCATTCATTCAATGATCGTATTTATTGAGCAACATCTAGAGACGGTCCCCGTTCATTCATTCATTCATTCAATCATCGTATTTATTGAGCGCTTCCTGCGTGCAGAGCACTGGACTGAGCAACATCTAGAGACGGTCCCCATTCATTCATTCATTCATTCATTCAATCGTCGTATTTATTGAGCGCTTCCTGCGTGCAGAGCACTGGACCGAGCAACATCTAGAGATGGTCCCCATTCATTCATTCATTCAATCATCATATTTATTGAGCGCTTCCTGTGTGCAGAGCACTGGACTGAGCAACATCTAGAGATGGTCCCCATTCATTCATTCAGTCATTCAATCATCGTATTTATTGAGCAACATCTAGAGACGGTCCCCATTCATTCATTCACTTCATTCATTCAGTCATCGTATTTATTGAGCGCTTCCTATGTGCAGAGCACTGGACCGAGCAACATCTAGAGACGGTCCCCATTCATTCATTCATTCAATGATCGTATTTATTGAGCGCTTCCTGCGCGCAGAGCACTGGACTGAGCAACATCTAGAGACGGTCCCCATTCATTCATTCAGTCATTCAATCATCGTATTTATTGAGCAACATCTAGAGACGGTTCCCATTCATTCATTCATTCAATTCATTCATTCAATCATCGTATTTATTGAGTGCTTCCTGTGTGCAGAGCACTGGACTGAGCAGCATCTAGAGATGGTCCCTATTCATTCATTCATTCATTCAATGATCGTATTTATTGAGCAACGTCTAGAGACGGTCCCCATTCATTCATTCATTCAGTTCATTCATTCAATAATCGTATTTATTGAGCGCTTCCTGCATGCAGAGCACTGGACCGAGCAACATCTAGAGATGGTCCCCATTCATTCATTCAATCATCATATTTATTGAACGCTTCCTGTGTGCAGAGCACTGGACTGAGCAACATCTAGAGATGGTCCCCATTCATTCATTCAGTCATTCAATCATCGTATTTATTGAGCAACATCTAGAGATGGTTCCCATTCATTCATTCAATTCATTCATTCAGTCATCGTATTTATTGAGCGCTTCCTGTGTGCAGAGCACTGGACTGAGCAACATCTAGAGACGGTCCCCGTTCATTCATTCATTCATTCAATCATCGTATTTATTGAGCAACATCTAGAGACAGTCCCCATTCATTCATTCATTCATTCAATCATCGTATTTATTGAGCGCTTCCTGCGTGCAGAGCACTGGACTGAGCAACATCTAGAGACGGTCCCCATTCATTCATTCAGTCATTCAATCATCGTATTTATTGAGCAACATCTAGAGACGGTTCCCATTCATTCATTCATTCAATTCATTCATTCAATCATCGTATTCATTGAGCGCTTCCTGCGTGCAGAGCACTGGACCGAGCAACATCTAGAGACGGTCCCCATTCATTCATTCAATCATCATATTTATTGAGCGCTTCCTGTGTGCAGAGCACTGGACTGAGCAACATCTAGAGATGGTCCCCATTCATTCATTCAGTCATTCAATCATCGTATTTATTGAGCAACATCTAGAGACAGTCCCCATTCATTCATTCAATTCATTCATTCAGTCATCGTATTTATTGAGCGCTTCCTGCGTGCAGAGCACTGGACTGAGCAACATCTAGAGACGGTCCCCGTTCATTCATTCATTCATTCAATCATCGTATTTATTGAGCAACATCTAGAGACGGTCCCCGTTCATTCATTCATTCAATCATCGTATTTATTGAGCGCTTCCTGCGTGCAGAGCACTGGACTGAGCAACATCTAGAGACGGTCCCCATTCATTCATTCATTCATTCAATGATCGTATTTATTGAGCAACGTCTAGAGACGGTCCCCATTCATTCATTCATTCAGTTCATTCATTGAATAATCGTATTTATTGAGCGCTTCCTGCGTGCAGAGCACTGGACTGAGCAACATCTAGAGACGGTCCCCGTTCATTCATTCATTCATTCAATCGTCGTATTTATTGAGCGCTTCCTGCGTGCAGAGCACTGGACCGAGCAACATCTAGGGACGGTCCCCATTCATTCATTCAATCATTCAGTCGTATTTATTGAGCGCTTCCTGTGTGCAGAGTGGGCACACAGTGAGCGCTTAACAAATACCATCATTAGTATCACTATTATGGTGCCTCCCTCGGCGCTTAGAACAGCGCTTGGCACATAGTAAGCGCTTAACAAATACCATTATTATCATTATCATTATTATTATTACTATTATTATTATTATTATTTTGGTGCCTCCCCCAGCGCTTAGAACAGCGCTGGGCACATAGTGAGCGCTTAACAAATGCCATCATTAGTATTATTATTATGGTGCCTCCCCCAGCGCTTAGAACAGCGCTGGGCACATAGTAAGCGCCTAACAAATACCATCATTAGTATTATTATTATTATGGTGCCTCCCCCAGCGCTTACAACAGCGCTGGGCACATAGTAAGCACTTAACAAATACCATCATTATTATTATTATTATTATTATTATTATTATTATTATTTTGGTGCCTCCCCCAGTGCTTAGAACAGCGCTGGGCACATAGTAAGCGCCTAACAAATCCCATCATTAGTATTATTATTATTATGGTGCCTCCCCCAGCCCCTAGAACAGCGCTGGGCACATAGTAAGCGCTTAACAAACACCATCATTAGTATTACTATTATGGTGCCTCCCCCAGCGCTCAGAACACCACTGGGCACATAGTAAGCGCTTAACAAATACCATCATTAGTATTATTATTATTATTATGGTGCCTCCCCGAGCGCTTAGAACAGCGCTGGGCACATAGTAAGCGCCTAACAAATACCATCATTAGTATTATTATTATTATTATTATTATGGTGCCTCCCCCAGTGCTCAGAACAGTGCTCCGCACATAGTAAGCGCTTAACAAATACCATCATTAGTATTATTATTACGGTGCCTCCCCCAGTGCTGGGCACATAGTAGGCGCCTAACAAATATCATCATTAGTATTATTATTATTATGGTGCCTCCCCCAGCGCCTAGAACAGCGCTGGGCACATAGTAAGCGCCTAACAAATACCATCATTATTGTTATTATTACAATGCCTCCCCCAGCGCTGGGCACATAGTAAGCGCCTAACAAATACCATCATTAGTATTATTATTATTATGGTGCCTCCCCCAGCGCCTAGAACAGCGCTGGGCACATAGTAAGCGCCTAACAAATACCATCATTAGTATTATTATTACAGTGCCTCCCTCGGTGCTGGGCACATAGTAAGCGCCTAACAAATACCATCATTAGTATTATTATTATTATGGTGCCTCCCCTGGCGCTCAGAACAGCGCTGGGCACATAGTAAGCGCTTATCAAATACTATCATTAGTATTATTGTTATTACGGTGCCTCCCCCAGCGCTGGGCACATAGTAAGCGCTTAACAAATCCCATCATTAGTATTATTATTATTACGGTGCCTCCCCCAGTGCTCAGAACACCACTGGGCACATAGTAAGCGCTTAACAAATACCATCATTATTATTATTATTCCGGTGCCTCCCCCAGCGCTGGGCACATAGTAGGCGCCTAACAAATACCATCATTAGTATTATTATTATTATGGTGCCTCCCCCAGTGCTCAGAACAGCGCTGGGCACATAGTGAGCGCTTATCAAATACCATCATTAGTATTATTATTATTACGGTGCCTCCCCCAGCGCTGGGCACATAGTAAGCGCCTAACAAATCCCATCATTAGTATTATTATTATTACGGTGCCTCCCCCGGCACTCAGAACACCACTGGGTACATAGTAAGCGCTTAACAAATACCATCATTAGTATTATTATTATTATCATTATTATTATTATTATTATTACGGTGCCTCCCCCAGCGCTGGGCACATAGTAAGCGCCTAACAAATCCCATCATTAGTATTATTATTATTATGGTGCCTCCCCCGGCACTCAGAACACCGCTGGGCACATAGTAAGCGCTTAACAAACACCATCATTAGTATTATTATTCCGGTGCCTCCCCCAGCGCTGGGCACATAGTAAGCGCCTAACAAATGCCATCATTAGTATTATTATTATTATGGTGCCTCCCCCAGTGCTCAGAACAGCGCTGGGCACATAGTGAGCGCTTATCAAATACCATCATTAGTATTATTGTTATTACGGTGCCTCCCCCAGCGCTGGGCACATAGTAAGCGCCTAACAAATCCCATCATTAGTATTATTATTATTACGGTGCCTCCCCCGGCACTCAGAACACCACTGGGTACATAGTAAGCGCTTAACAAATACCATCATTAGTATTATTATTATTATCATTATTATTATTATTATTATTATTATGGTGCCTTCCCCAGTGCTTAGAACAGCGCTGGGCACATAGTAAGCGCCTAACAAATCCCATCATTAGTATTATTATTATTATGGTGCCTCCCCCGGCGCCTAGTACAGCGCTGGGCACATAGTGAGCGCTTATCAAATCCCATCATTAGTATTATTATTATTACGGTGCCTCCCCCAGCGCTGGGCACATAGTGAGCGCTTATCAAATCCCATCATTAGTATTATTATTATTACGGTGCCTCCCCCAGCGCTGGGCACATAGTAAGCGCCTAACAAATCCCATCATTAGTATTATTATTATTATTACGGTGCCTCCCCCAGCGCCTAGAACAGCGCTGGGCACATAGTGAGCGCTTAACAAATACCATCATTAGTATTATTATTATTATCATTATTATTATTATTATTATGGTACCTCCCCCAGCGCTTAGAACAGCGCTGGGCACATAGTAAGCGCCTAACAAATACCATCATTAGTATTATTTTTATTATTACGGTGCCTCCCCCAGTGCTCAGAACAGCGCTGGGCACATAGTAAGCGCCTAACAAATCCCATCATTAGTATTATTATTATTATTACGGTGCCTCCCCCAGCGCCGGGCACGTAGTAAGCGCCTAACAGTCATCCTCATCATCGCTGCATCATTGTCATCCTCATCGCCGCAGCGCGGCTCAGTGGAAAAGAGCCCGGGCTTTGGAGCCCGAGGTCCTGGGTTCAAATCCCGGCTCCGCCACTTGTCAGCTGCGTGACTTGGGGCGAGCCACTTCACTTCTCCGGGCCTCAGTTCTCCCATCTGTAAAATGGGGGTGACGGCCGTGAGCCCCACGGTGGGACGACCTCATCACCTTGTATCCTCCCCGGCGCTTAGAACAGTGCTTGGCACATAGTGAGCGCTTAACAAATACCGACATTATTATTATTATTATTATTATATGTTGCCAATTTGTCCTTCCCAAGCGCTCAGTCCAGTGCTCTGCACATAGTAAGCGCTCAATAAATACGATCGATGATGATGATGATGATGATGATGATGACGGTGCCTCCCCCAGCGCTGGGCACGTAGTAAGCGCCCAACAGTTAACCCCATCATCGTCGTTGTCGTTCCGGGGACAATTTGTCCTTCCCAAGCGCTCAGTCCAGTGCTCTGCACATAGTAAGCGCTCAATAAATACGATCGATGATGATGATGATGATGATGATGATGATGACGGTGCCTCCCCCAGCGCTGGGCACGTAGTAAGCGCCCAACAGTTACCCCCATCATCGTCGTTGTCGTTCCGGGGACAATTTGTCCTTCCCAAGCGCTCAGTCCAGTGCTCTGCACGTAGTAAGCGCTCAATAAATGCGATCGATGATGATGATGATGATGATGACGATGATGACGGTGCCTCCCCCAGCGCTGGGCACGTAGTAAGCGCCCAACAGTTAACCCCATCATCGTCGTTATCGTTCCGGGGACAATTTGTCCTTCCCAAGCGCTCAGTCCAGTGCTCTGCACATAGTAAGCGCTCAATAAATGCGATCGATGATGATGATGATGATGATGATGATGGCGGTGCCTCCCCCAGCGCTGGGCACGTAGTAAGCGCCCAACAGTTGCCCCCATCATCGTCGTTATCGTTCCGGGGACAATTTGTCCTTCCCAAGCGCTCAGTCCAGTGCTCTGCACATAGTAAGCGCTCAATAAATGCGATCGATGATGATGATGATGATGATGATGATGATGATGATGATGACGGTGCCTCCCCCAGCGCTGGGCACGTAGTAAGCGCCCAACAGTTAACCCCTTCATCGTCGTTGTCGTTCTGGGGACAATTTGTCCTTCCCAAGCGTTCAGTCCAGTGCTCTGCACATAGTAAGCGCTCAATAAATACGATCGATGATGATGATGATGATGATGACGGTGCCTCCCCCAGCGCTGGGCACGTAGTAAGCGCCCAACAGTTAACCCCTTCATCGTCGTTATCGTTCCGGGTGCAGGCGTTGGCATGTCGGATCACACGCGGCGGGGGGGTGGGGGGGTCCTGCGGGCCTGTTGCACGCGTGACCTTGGCGTGTGCATCCGTGTGGAAGTGCACGCCTCAGTGGGAATTTTGGGGGGATTTTTCCGCCCCGTCTCCCCTTGGTTTTCCAGGTCGTCGGAATTTTCTGTCGCCGTCGTCGTCCACCTGGTGTCCGGCCCGCCGCCGCCGCCGCCGCCTTATTTCGTTCCCCCCCCGCCTGGGGTCGGCGGGCGGCCCGGCGGAGGTGGGGGGGGGGGTCGATTGGCGTCTCCCCCATCCCCGGGTCCGGGTGGGATGGGGGAGACGGGAGCGGGGGGGGTCCCGGGCCCACCCGCCGCCCGGGGTCGCCCACCCGCCGCCCGATTTCGTTTATACATTTTTTTGGACGTTCTGGGACTCGGCCCGTTGTGTCTTCATTGCCTGGGGGCGGGCGGGGGGGGGACACACTAATAATAATAATAATAATAATAATAATAATAATAATAATAATAATAATATGATGCTGTGCACGGGCTGACTATAATAATAATAATCACGGTAACATGATGCTGTTCACGGGCTAACTATAATAATAATAACAGTAGTGATAATGACGATAATAATACGATGCTGTTCGCGGGCTAACTATAATAATAATAATAACAGTGGTGATAATAACGATGATAATACGATGCTGTTCGCGGGCTAACCATAATAATAATAATAATAGTAGTGGTGATAATAACGATGATAATATGATGCTGTTCGCGGGCTAACCATAATAATAATAATAATAGTAGTGGTGATAATAACGATGATAATATGATGCTGTTCACGGGCTTCCTATAATAATAATAGTAATAATCACTATAATAATAGGCTGTTCAGGGGCTGACTATAATAATAATAGCAGTAATAATGATGATAATATGATGCTGTTCGCGGGCTAACCATAATAATAATAATAATAGTAGTGGTGATAATAACGATGATAATATGATGCTGTTCACGGGCTTCCTATAATAATAATAGTAATAATCACTATAATAATACGCTGTTCACGGGCTGACTGTAATAATAATAGCAGTAATAACGATAATAATATGATGCTGTTCAAGGGCTTCCTATAATAATAATAGTAATAATCACAATAATAATAGGCTGTTCACGGGCTGACTATAATAATAATAGCAGTAATAACGATAATAATATGATGCTGTTCACGGGCTTCCTATAATAATACTAGTAATAATCACTATAATAATGCTGTTCACGGGCTGACTATAATAATAATAGCAGTAATAACGATGATAATATGATGCTGTTCACGGGCTTCCTATGATAGTAATAGTAATAATCACTATAATAATAGGCTGTTCACGGGCTGACTATAATAATAATAGCAGTAATAACGATGATAATATGATGCTGTTCACGGGCTTCCTATGATAGTAATAGTAATAATCACTATAATAATAGGCTGTTCACGGGCTGACTATAATAATAATAGCAGTAATAATGATAATAATATGATGCTGTTCACGGGCTTCCTATGATAGTAATAGTAATAATCACGATAATAATAGGCTGTTCACGGGCTGGCTATAATAATAATAGCAGTAATAACGATAATAATATGATGCTGTTCACGGGCTTCCTATAATAATAATAGTAATAATCACGATAATAATAGGCTGTTCAGGGGCTGACTATAATAATAATAGCAGTAATAACGATGATAATATGATGCTGTTCACGGGCTTCCTATAATAATAATAGTAATAATCACTATAATAATAGGCTGTTCAGGGGCTGACTATAATAATAATAGCAGTAATAATGATGATAATATGATGCTGTTCACGGGCTTCCTATAATAATAATAGTAATAATCACGATAATAATATGCTGTTCACGGGCTGACTGTAATAATAATAGCAGTAATAACGATAATAATATGATGCTGTTCACGGGCTTCCTATAATAATAATAGTAATAATCACTATAATAGTAGGCTGTTCACGGGCTGACTATAATAATAATAGCAGTAATAACGATAATAATATGATGCTGTTCACGGGCTTCCTATAATAATAATAGTAATAATAACGATAATAATATGCTGTTCACAGGCTTACTATAATAATAGTAATAATAATGATAATACTATGATGCTGTTCACGGGCTTACTATAATAATAATAACGATAATATGATGCTGTTCACAGGCTTACTATAATAATAATAACGATAATGATATGGTGCTGTCCACGGGCTAACTATAATAACAGTAGTGATAATAACGATGATAATATGATGCTGTCCACGGGCTTCCTATAATGATAATAGTAATAATAACGATAATAATATGATGCTGTTCACGGGCTTACTATAATACTAATAATAGTAATAATAATAATAATGATAATACTATGATGCTGTTCACGGGCTTACTATCATAATAATGATAGTAATAATAATAACGGTAATATGATGCTGTTCACGGGCTTACTATAATAGAATAATAGTACTAATAATAATAACGATAGTAATATGATGCTGTTCACGGATTTACTATAATAATAGTAGTAATAATAATAATGATAATACAATGCTGTTCACAGGCTTACTATAATAATAATAATAATAATAATAATATGCTGTTCACGGGCTTACTATAATAATGATAATAATAATAACAATAATAATATGATGCTGTTCACGGGCTTACTATAATAATAATAATAGTAACAATAATAACGATAATAATATGGTGCTGTTCACGGGCTTACTATAATGATAATAGTAATAGTAATAATAATAATATGCTGTTCACGGGCTTGCTATAATAATAATAGTAATGATAACGATAGTAATATGCTGTTCATGGGCTTACTATAATCATAATAATAATAGTAATAATAATAACGATAATATGATTCTGCTCACGGGCTTACTATGATGATAATAATAATAGTAATAATAATAATAACGATAATACTATGATGCTGTTCACGGGCTTACTGCAATAATAATGATAGTAATAATAATAACGATAATATGATGCTGTTCACGGGCTGACTATAATAGTAGTAATAATAATAATAACGATAATAATATGCTGTTCATGGGCTTACTATACTAGTAATAATAGTAACAATAATAACGATAATAATATGATGCTGTTCACGGGCTTACTATAACAACAATAATAATAATAATCACGATAATAATATGATGCTGTTCACGGGCTTACTAGAATAACAATAATAATAATAATCACGATAATAATATGATGCTGTTCACGGGCTTACTATAATAATAATAATAATAATAATGGTAATAATAATAATCACAACAATAATATGATGCTGTTCACGGGCTTACTATAATGATAATAATAACGATAATAATATGATGTTCACGGGCTTACTATAATAATAATAGTAACAGTAATGATGATAATATCATGCTGTTCATGGGCTTACAATAATAATAATAATAATAGTAATAATAATAATAATAACGATAGTAATATGATGCTGTTCACGGGCTTACTACAAGAATAATAATAATAATAGTGGCATTTATTAAGCGCTTACTATGTGCCAAGCACTGTTCTAAGCGCAGGGAGGTTGCAAGGTGATGAGGTTGTCCCTCGTGGGGCTCACAGTCGTCACCCCCATTTGACAGATGTGGGAACTGAGGCCCAGAGAAGAAGATTAATGGCATTTATGAAGCGCTTACTCTGTGCCAAGCACTGTTCTAAGCGCCGGAGAGGTTGCAGGGTGATCAGGTTGTCCCTCGTGGGGCTCACGGTCTTCATCCCCATTTGACAGATGGGGTAACTGAGGCACGGAGAAGTGAAGTGACTTGCCCATTCACATAGCTGACAGTGTACTATGTGCCAAGCACTGTACTAAGCACTGATGGGAGAGGGGGATGAATAATAATAATGGCATTTATTAAGCGCTTACTATGTGCCAAGCACTGTTCTAAGCGCGGGGGAGTTTACAAGGTGGTGAGGTTGTCCCCCGGGGGGCTCACGGTCTTCATCCCCATTTGACAGATGAGGGAACTGAGGCCCAGAGAATAATAATAATAATAATAGTGACGGCATTTATTAAGCGCTTACTATGTGCCAAGCACTGTTCTAAGCGCCGGGGAGGTTACAAGGTGATGAGGTTGTCTCCCGCGGGGGGCTCACGGTCTTCATCCCCATTTGACAGAGGAGGGGACTGAGGCCCAGAGAAGTGAAGTGACTGGCCCAAAGTCACCCAGCCGACAAGTGGCGGAGCCGGGATTTGAACCCGTGACCTCGGACTCCAAAGCCCGGGCTCTTTTCCACTGAGCCACGCGGCTTCTTCCATGGAAGAGGAGATGTGGAGGAGGTGGTTTGGGAGAAGAGGAGGTTTCGGGGAAAAGGAGATTTGGGAGAAGAGGAGGAAGGAGAGATGGAGGGGGAGAAGAGGGGGGGAAAAGGTTTGGGAAAGGAGGAGGAAGAAGAGGTTTCAGAGGAAGATGTGGGAGAAGAGGAGGAATCAATCGATCGTATTTATTGAGCACTTACTGTGTGCAGAGCACTGGACTAAGTGCCAAGAGGAAGACGCTTAGAACAGTGCTTTGCACGTAGTAGGCGCTTAACAAATGCCATAATTATCATTATTATTAAGAGCTGGAGGAGAAGGAAGAAGAGGTTTTGGAGAAGAGGGAAAAAGGTTTGGGAAAGGAGGAGGAAGAAGAGGTTTCAGAGGAAGATGTGGGAGAAGAGATGGAGGAGGAGGAAGAAGAGGTTTGGGAAAAGAGGAAGAAGAGGTTTCAGAGAAAGGTGGGAGGAGAGGAGGAAGAGGAGCTGGAGGAGGAGGAAGAAGAGGTTGGGGAGAAGGGGGAAGAAGGTTTGGGAAAGGAGGAGGAAGAAGAGGTTTCAGAGGAAGATGTGGGAGAAGAGATGGAGGAAGAGGAGGAAGAAGGTTTGGGAGGAGGGAAGAAGGTTTGGGAAAGGAGTAGGAAGAGGTTTCAAAGGAAGAGGAGCTGGAGGAGGAGGAAGAAGAGGTTTGGGAGAAGAGGGAAGAAGGTTTGGGAAAGGAGGAGGAAGAAGAGGTTTCAGAGGAAGATGTGGGAGAAGAGATGGAGGAGGAGGAAGAAGAAGAGATTGGGGGGGGAAGAAGGTTTGGGAAAGGAGGAAGAAGAGGTTTCAGGGGAAGATGTAGGAGAAGAGATGGAGGAGGAGGAAGAAGAGGTTTGGGAAAGGAGGAAGAAGAGGTTTGGGAAAGGAGGAGGAAGAAGAGGTTTCAGAGGAAGATGTGGGAGAAGAGATGGAGGAGGAGAAGGGAGAAGAGGGGAAAAGGTTTGGGAAAGGAGGAGGAAGAGGTTTCAGAAAGCGGAGCTGGAGGAGGAGGAAGGAGAGGTTTGGGAGAAGAGGGAAGAAGGTTTGGGAAAGGAGGAGGAAGAAGAGGTTTCAGAGGAAGATGTGGGAGAAGAGATGGAGGAGGAGGAAGAAGAGGTTTGGGAGAAGAGGGAAGAAGGTTTGGGAAAGGAGGAGGAAGAAGAGGTTTCAGAGGAAGATGTGGGAGAAGAGATGGAGGAGGAGAAGAGGGGAAAAGGTTTGGGAAAGGAGGAGGAAGAGGTTTCAGAGAAAGATGGAGGAGGAGAGGAGGAAGAGGAGCTGGAGGAGGAGGAAGAAGAGGTTGGGGAGAAGAGGGAAGAAGGTTTGGGAAAGGAGGAAGAAGAGGTTTCAGAGGAAGATGTGGGAGAAGAGATGGAGGAGGAGGAAGAAGGGGTTTGGGGGAGGGAAGAAGGTTTGGGAAAGGAGGAAGAAGAGGTTTCAGGGGAAGATGTGGGAGAAGAGATGGAGGAGGAGGAAGAAGAGGTTTGGGAAAGGAGGAAGAAGAGGTTTGGGAAAGGAGGAGGAAGAAGAGGTTTGGGAAAGGGGGAGGAAGAAGAGGTTTCAGAGGAAGATGTGGGAGAAGAGATGGAGGAGGAGAAGGGAGAAGAGGGGAAAAGGTTTGGGAAAGGAGGAGGAAGAGGTTTCAGAAAGCGGAGCTGGAGGAGGAGGAAGGAGAGGTTTGGGAGAAGAGGGAAGAAGGTTTGGGAAAGGAGGAGGAAGAAGAGGTTTCAGAGGAAGATGTGGGAGAAGAGATGGAGGAGGAGGAAGAAGAGGTTTGGGGGAGGAGGAGGAGGAAGAAATTTCAGAGGAAGATTTGGGAGGAGAGGAGGAAGAGGTTTCAGAGAAAGGAGATTTGAGAGAAGAGATGGAGGAGGAAGAGGTTTGGAAGAAGAAGTTTGGGAAAGGGGAGGGGGAAGAAGATGTTTTGGAGAAGAGATTTTGGAGATGAGGAGGAAGAGGTTGGGGAGAAAAGGAGGAAGGTGAGGCTTGGGAGAGGAGGAGGAAGAAGAGGTTTCAGAGGAAGATTTCGGAGAAGAGGAGGAAGAGGTTTGGAAAAGGAGGAGGAGGTTTCAGAGAAAGATTTGAGAGAAGAGGAAGAGATGGAGGAGGAAGAGGTTTGGAAGAAGAAGTTTGGGGAAGGAGGAGGAAGAGGTTTAGGGGAGGAGGAAGAAGATGTTTTGGAGAAGAGATTTGGGAGATGAGGAGGAGGTTTGGGAGAAAAGGGGGAGGAAGAAGAGGTTTGGGAGAAAGGGTTTGGGAGGAGAGGAGGAGGAGGAGGATGAAGATGACGTTTGAGAGAAGAGGAAGAGGGAGTTTGGGAAAGGAGGAGGAAGAGGATTTGGAGAAAGATTTGGGGGAAGAGGAAGAAAGGGTTTGGGAGGAAAGGAGTTGGGAGAAGAGGCGGGGAAAAGGTTTGGGAAAAGAAGAGGTTTGGGAGAGGAGGATGGAGAAGAGGTTTAGGGGAGGGAGAAGAGGTTTCAGAGAAAGGAGATTTGGGAGAAGAGGAGGAGGAGGAGGTCTGGGAAAGTAGGGAAAAAGGTTTGGGGGAAGAGGAAGAAGAAGTTAAGGAAAGCAGGAGCTGAAGGGAGGAGGTTTAATCCATCAATCAATCAATCGTATTTATTGAGCGCTTACTATGTGCAGAGCACTGTACTAAGCGCTTGGGAAGTACAAATTGGCATCACATAGAGACGGTCCCTACCCAACAGTGGGCTCACAGTCTAAAAGGGGGAGAGTATTTGTTAAGCACTTACTATGTGCAACGCACTGTTCTAAGCACTGGGGAGGTTACAAGGTGATCAGGTTGTCCCACGGGGAGCTCACAATTTTAATCCCCATTTTAATCCCCATTTTACAGGTGAGGTAACTGAGGCACAGAGAAGTTGGGACTTGCCCAAGGTCACACAGCTGACAAGTGGCAGAGCCAGGATTTGAACCCCTGATCTCAGACTGAAAAGCCCGTGCTCTTTCCACTGAGCCACGCTTCTTCTCCAATGTGCTTTCTAAGGGAAGAGGAAGAGGAAGAGGATTTGGAGAAAGGAGATTTGGGAGAAGAGGAAGAGGAGGTTAGGAGGGGGTGAGAAAGGATTTAGGAGGAAAGGAGGAAGAGGAGGTTTCAGAGAAAGATGTGGGAGAAGAGCAGGAGGTTTGGAGGAGGGGGGGAAGAGGTTTGGGAGAAAAAGAAAGGGTTTGGGAGGAGAGGAGGAGGAGGAAGAAGTCTGGGAGAAGAAGAAAGGGTTTGGAGGAGAGGAGGAAGAAGGTTTGGGAGAAGAGGGAAAAGGGTTTGGGAGAAGAGGAAGAAGAGGTTTGGGAGAAGAGGGAAAGGGTTTGGGAGAAGAGGTTTGGGAGAAGGGGAAGAAGTTTTGGGAAAGGAGGGAGGCGATGAGGAAGAGGTTTAGAGGATGGGGAAGGAGGGAAGAAGAAGTTTCGGAGAGGAGATGTGGGAAGAAGCTTGGGAGAGGAGGAGGAGAAGAAAACTTTGGGAGAAGAAGAAAGGTTTAGGAGATGAGGAGGAAGAGGCTTGAGAAAGGACAAAGAAGAGGGAGAGGTGGTTTGGGCGAGGAGGAGGAGAGGTTTGGAGGAAGAGGAGGAGGAGGGAAAAGGCTTGGGAGAAGAGGTTTGGGAGAGGAGGAAAAAGACTTGGGGGAAGAGGAGGAAGAAGTTTTAGAAGGAGTTTAGGGAGAGGAGGAGGAGGAAAAAGGGTTTGGGAGAAGAAGGAGAAGAGGGTTGGGAGTTTGGGAGAAGAGGGGAGGAGGAAGCGGAAAAATCTGACCCCTGTGTTTAGTCCAGTGCCTGGCACAGAATAGGCGTTTAACCAATACCTTTAAAAAAAAAAGAACCGCTGTTTAATACAGTTCCTGGCGCATGGTAGGCACTGAATACCATAAAAAACAATCTCCCCCAGTGCCCGGCACACGGTAAGCACTTAACCGATACCATGAAAAGGAAAAATGTACTCTAATGCTCAGCACGGCGCCTGGCACAGAGTAGGTTTTTAAGAAAAACCATAAAAAAAACTAACCCCGGCGTTTAGTACAGTGCCTGGCACAGAGTAGGTGCTTAATACCATGAAGAAAACAATGGCCCCAGCGCTTTGTACAGCGCCTAGTAATCATTCTTCTGTTCTATTTAGTATCATTTAACCGATACCGGAAAAGGGAAGAAGTCACCCTAGCGCTCAGTACAGTACCTGGCACTGGGTAGGTGCTTAACAAATAGCACAACACAGAAAATGACCCCGGCGTTTAATATAGTGCCAGGCAACCAATAAGTGCTTAATTCCGTTAAAACCCAAACTGCCCCAGCGTTTAGCACAGAGTCCGGCGCTGGGTAAGCGCCTAACGTAGGCGCTCAATAAATACGATCGGGCGGATGAATGGCTGAACGGGCACCCCAAAGCGGAAGAGAAGCAGCGTGAGTCGGTGGAAGGAGCCCGGGCTCTGGAGTCGGAGGTCGTGGGTTCGAATCCCGGCCCCGCCAACTGCCAGCCGGGTGACTTTGGGCGAGTCACTTCCCTTCTCTGGGCCTCGGTGACCTCATCTGGAAAATGGGGATGAAGACTGGGAGCCCCCCGTGGGACCACCCCGCATCCGCCCCACCGGCCCATAGGACGGTGCTTGGCACATTCATTCATTCATTTCTTTCATTCAATCGTATTGAGCGCTTACTGCGTGCGGAGCACTGTACTAGGCGCTTGGGAGGTACAAAGGGAAGCAGCGTGGCTCAGTGGAAAGAGCGTGGACTTTGGAGTCAGGGGGTCAGGGGTTCGAATCCCGGCTCCGCCACTTGTCAGCCGGGTGACTTCGGGCGAGTCACTTCCCTTCTCTGGGCCTCAGTGACCTCATCTGTAAAATGGGGATGGAGACTGTGAGCCCCCCGTGGGACAACCTGATCACCTTGCATACCCCCAGCGCTTAGAACAGTGCCTTGCACATAGTAAGCACTTAATAAATGCCATTATTATTATTATTATTATTATTATTATTATTATTACAAGTTTGCAACATCTAGAGACGACCCCTACCCAACGGCGGGCTCGCAGTCTAGAAGGGGGAGACGGGCAACAAAACACAACATATAAACCAAATAAAATAAATAGAATAAATACGTACAAATAAAATAGAGTAATAATAGTAAGCGCTTAACAAACACCATCATTAGTGTTATTAAGCGCCCGATAAATATTATTGAATGAATGAACAGGCACCCTAAAGAAGAACAATAGGCTCTTAAATCGAAAAACAATCTCAGCCCGGCGCTCAGCCCAGTGCTTGGCACACAGTAGGCGCTCAACCGATACCCTTTTAGTGAAAAAAGCGCTCAGTGCGGTGCTCTGCGCACGGTAAGCGCTCAGTCGATAAATACGAGAAGCATCCTGGCTCAGTGGAAAGAGCCCGGGCTTTGGAGTCAGAGGTCGTGGGTTCGAATCCCGGCTCCGCCACGTGTCTGCTGTGTGACCTTGGGCGAGTCGCTTCACTTCTCTGAGCCTCAGTGACCTCATCTGTAAAATGGGGGTGAAGACTGGGAGCCCCCCGGGGGGCAACCTGATCACCTTGTATCCCCCCCAGCGCTTAGAACAGTGCTTGGCACATAGTAAGCGCTTAATAAATGCCGTCATTATTATTATTATACGACGGACGAACAAATATAATACTAAAATTATTAATTAATGGACAAATAAATACACTACAATTATTAATTGAACGCATAATAGATCAATATAAATTATTGATAATGCATGAGACCAATATTAATTATTAATAATGATAAGTAATAGGACGGAATAAATGGGGAAAAAAGGATCCTGGGGTCAGAGGTCGAGACCCCGGGCTGGGCTGACCTCTGACCCCACCTCCAGGCTGGGGTTCGGGCGCGCATGCGCGCCTCGCCCTCCTGTCCCCTCCGGGCGGCGCGGTGACGTCACGGGCCGCGGTAGGCGCGAAGTGACGTCACGCGTCCCGCAGGGAGCCAGTGCGCGCTGACGTCACGCGCCCCCGACGTCTGGCCACTCCCGTGGGGGGCGGAGCCACGGAGCGCATGCGCGCTGGCGTCACGCCGGGTGGGCGGGTCCGTGCTCCGTGACGTCACGCGCCCCACAGAAACGGCACCTCCCCCTGGTGGGCGGGGCTGTAGGCGGCCCGTGCGCGCAGACGTCACGCGCCGCCCTCGCCACGTGGGTGGGCCTGTGCGCGCTGACGTCACGCGCCGCTCTCGCCTGGTGCGCGGCCCTGTGCGCGCTGACGTCACACGCCCTCGCCGTCTGGTCCCTCCCGCGGGGCCGGCAGGAGACCTGCGCGCTGACGTCACGGGGCGGAGGGGGGGTGGGGCAGGTGCGCGCTGACGTAACGCGCGAGTCCCGGAAGCGTCGGGCAGCGGGGCCATGGCGGTCGGGGGCGAGCAGTGGGTGCTGGTGGAGATGGTGCAGGCCCTCTACGAGGTGAGAGACGGAGACACGGGGGGGAGAGACAGAGACGGGGGGCATGACGGGAGGGAGACACAGACGAGGGGCATGACGGGAGAGAGAGGGACGAGGGGCATGAGGGCAGACAGACAGGCGAAGGGCATGATGGGAGAGACACGAGGGGCCTGAGGGCAGACAGACAGGCGAGGGGCATGATGGGAGAGAGGCGAGGGGCCTGAGGGCAGACAGACAGGCGAGGGGCATGATGGGAGAGACAGGCGAGGGGCCTGAGGGGAGGGAGACGAGGGGCCTGAGGGGAGAGAGAGACAGGCGAGGGGCCTGAGGGGAGAGAGACAGATGAGGGACATGACGGGAGAGAAACGAGGGGCATGAGGGGAGAAAGAGAGGCGAGGGGTATGAGGGGAGAGACGAGGGGCATGACGGGAGAGAGGCAGACGAGGGGCCTGAGGGGAGAGAGACAGGAGAGGGGTATGAGGGGAGGGAGACAGGCGAGGGGCCTGAGGGGAGAGAGGCAGGCGAGGGGCCTGAGGGGAGAGAGGCAGGCGAGGGGCCTGACGGGAGAGAGAGACGAGGGGCATGAGGGCAGAAAGACAGGCGAGGGGCATGAGGGGAGAGACGCGAGGGGCATGACGGGAGAGAGACGAGGGGCCTGAGGGCAGACAGACAGGCGAGGGGCATGATGGGAGAGACGCGAGGGGCATGACGGGGGGTGGGGGGGGGGGAGACAGGCGAGGGGCCTGAGGGGGGAGAGACACAGGCGAGGGGCCTGAGGGGAGAGAGACAGATGAGGGACATGACGGGAGAGAAACGAGGGGCATGAGGGGAGAAAGAGAGGTGAGGGGTATGAGGGGAGAGACGAGGGGCATGACGGGAGAGAGGCAGACGAGGGGCCTGAGGGGAGAGAGGCAGGCGAGGGGCATGACGGGAGGGAGACTGACAAGGGGCATGATGGGAGAGACAGGCGAGGGGCATGAGGGGAGAGAGGCAGACCAGGGGCCTGAGGGGAGAGAGGCAGGAGAGGGGTATGAGGGGAGGGAGACAGGCGAGGGGCCTGAGGGGAGAGAGGCAGGCGAGGGGCATGATGGGAGAGAGAGGCGAGGGGCATGATGGGAGAGAGGCAGACGAGGGGCCTGAGGGGAGAGCGACAGGAGAGGGGCCTGACGGGAGAGAGAGACGAGGGGCTTGAGGGGAGGGAGACAGACAGACAAGGGGCATGACGGGAGAGAGACAGGCGAGGGGCCTGAGGGAAAAGGGAGACGAGGGGCATGACGGGAGAGAGACAGGCGAGGGGCGTGAGGGGAGAGATGGCGGGCATGATGGGAGAGACAGGTGAGGGGCCTGACGGGAGGGAGACATGAGGAGTGTGACGGGAGGGAGACAGACGAGGGTCTGAGGGGAGAGAGGTGAGGGGCCTGAGGGGGAGAGAGACAGGTGCGGGGTGTGACGGGAGGGAGACAGGTGAGGGGCCTGACGGGAGAGACGAGGGGCCTGAGGGGGAGAGAGACAGACGAGGGGCATGACGGGAGACGAGAGACGAGGGGCATGATGGGAGAGAGACGGGGGGCATGAGGGGAGACAGGCCAGGAGCATGACGGGAGAGAGACAGGCGAGGGGCCTGACGGGAGAGACGAGGGGCCTGAGGGGAGAGAGACAGGCGAGGGGCCTGACGGGAGAGAGAGAGACAGACGGGGGCCATGACGGGAGAGAGACAGGCGAGGGGCATGGCGGCAGAGAGACAGACAAGGGGCATGAGGGGAGAGAGGCAGGCGAGGGGCATGACGGGAGAGAGACAGGTGAGGGGCCTGAGGGGAGACACGAGGGGCTTGAGGGGTGAGAGACAGACGAGGGGCCTGACGGGAGAGAGACAGGCGAGGGGCCTGAGGGGTGAGAGACAGATGGGGGGCATGGGGAGAGACGAGGGGCATGAGGGGAGAGAGACAGACGGGGGGAATGAGGGGAGAGAGACAGGCGAGGAGCATGAGGGGAGAGACGAGGGGCCTGATGGGAGAGACAGATGAGGGGCATGACGGGAGGGAGACACGAGGGGCCTGACGGGAGAGAGACGAGGGGCCCGAGGGGAGAGAGGCAGGCGAGGGGCCTGACGGGAGGGAGACAGGCGAGGGGCCTGAGGGGTGAGAGACACGAGGAGCGTAACGGGAGGGAGACAGGCGAGGGGCCTGAGGGGAGAGAGAGATAAGGGGAGAGAGAGAGACGGGGACGTGGAAGAGAGAGCGGACAGGGAAGAGACAAAGGGGCATGAGGGGAGAGACATGGGGAGAGACAAGGGCGTGGGGGGAGAGAGACGGGGGACATGAGGGAGAGATATGGGGAAGAGGGAGACGGGAACGTGGGGAGAGACGAGGCGTGAGGGGAGAGACATGGGAGAGAGAGAGATGGGACGGGAGAGAGACGGGGAGAGACAGGGACAAGGGGCATGGGGGAGAGACAAGGGGCGTGAGGGGAGAGACACAGAGACAGATGGGGACATGGGGAGACAAAGGGCGTGAGGGGAGAGACGGGGTTTGGGGAGGGAAGAGACAGGGCATGAGGAGAGAGACATGGGAGAGGGAGAGACGGGACGGGAGAGAGACGGGGGGCATGGGGGGAGAGACACAGGGACAAGGGACATGGGGAGAGACAAGGGGCGTGAGGGGAGAGACACAGACAGATGGGGACATGGAGAGACAAAGGGCGTGAGGGGAGAGACACAGAGACAGATGGGGACATGGGGAGAGACGGGACTTGGGGAGGGAAGAGACGGGGCATGAGGAGAGAGACATGGGAGAGGGAGAGACGGGACGGGAGAGAGACGGGGGACATGGGGGAGAGACACAGGGACAAGGGACATGGGGGAGAGACAAGGGGCGTGAGGGGAGAGACACAGGGACAGATGGGGACATGGAGAGACAAAGGGCGTGAGGGGAGAGACACAGAGACAGATGGGGACATGGGGAGAGACGGGACTTGGGGAGGGAAGAGACAGGGCATGAGGAGAGAGACATGGGAGAGGGAGAGATGGGAGAGGGAGAGAGACGGGGACATGGGGGAGAGACACAGGGACAAGGGGCGTGAGGGGAGAGACACAGAGACAGATGGGGACATGGAGAGACAAAGGGCGTGAGGGGAGAGACACAGAGACAGATGGGGACATGGGGAGAGACGGGACTTGGGGAGGGAAGAGACGGGGCATGAGGAGAGAGACATGGGAGAGGGAGAGACGGGGGACATGGGGGAGAGACACAGGGACAAGGGACATGGAGAGACGGGGCATGGGGGAGAGACACAGAGACAGATGGGGACATGGAGAGACAAAGGGCGTGAGGGGAGAGACAGAGACAGATGGGGACATGGGGAGAGACGGGACTTGGGGAGGGAAGAGACAGGGCATGAGGAGAGAGACATGGGAGAGGGAGAGAGACGGGGACATGGGGGAGAGAAACAGGAACAAGGGACATGGGGGAGAGACAAGGGGCGTGAGGGGAGAGACAGAGACAGATGGGGACATGGAGAGACAAGGCGTGAGGGGAGAGACACAGAGACAGATGGGGACATGAGGAGAGACGGGACTTGGGGAGGGAAGAGACGGCATGAGGAGAGAGACATGGGAGAGGGAGAGAGACGGGGGACATGGGGGAGAGACAAGGGGCGTGAGGGGAGAGACACAGAGACAGATGGGGACATGGAGAGACAAAGGGCGTGAGGGGAGAGACACAGAGACAGATGGGGACATGGGGAGAGACAAGGGACTTGGGGAGGGAAGAGACAGGGCATGAGGAGAGAGACATGGGAGAGGGAGAGACGGGACGGGAGAGAGACGGGGGACATGGGGGAGAGACACAGGGACAAGGGACATGGGGGAGAGACAAGGGGCGTGAGGGGAGAGACACAGACGGGGAGAGACAAGGGACATGGGAGAGACGGGACATGGGGAGGGAAGAGACGGGGCATGAGGAGAGAGACATGGGAGAGGGAGAGACGGGACGGGAGAGAGACAGGGGGCATGGGGGGAGAGACACAGGGACAAGGGACATGGGGGAGAGACAAGGGGCGTGAGGGGAGAGACACAGACGGGGAGAGACAAGGGACATGGGAGAGACGGGACATGGGGAGGGAAGAGACGGGGAATGAGGAGAGAGACATGGGAGAGGGAGAGATGGGACGGGAGAGAGACAGGGGGCATGGGGGGAGAGACACAGGGACAAGGGACATGGGGGAGAGACAAGGGGCGTGAGGGGAGAGACACAGACGGGGAGAGACAAGGGACATGGGAGAGACGGGACATGGGGAGGGAAGAGACGGGGCATGAGGAGAGAGACATGGGAGAGGGAGAGACGGGACGGGAGAGAGACAGGGGGCATGGGGGAGAGACAAAGGGCGTGAGGTGAGAGACACAGAGACAGATGGGGACATGGGGAGAGACAAGGGACATGAGGGGAGAGACGGGACGTGGGGTGGAGAGACGGGACTTGGGGAGGGAAGAGATGGCATGAGGAGAGAGACATGGGAGAGGGAGAGATGGGACATGAGGGGAGAGACAGAGACGAGGGGCTTGGAGACACCCGGAGGGAGAGACGTGGGAGGGGGGAGAGATTCATTCGTTGGATCGTTTATTGAGCGCTTACTGTGTGCGGCGCCCTGTAGTAAGCGCCTGGAATGGACGGGGGCAGGTAGGGCAGGGGCGCGGTGGCCCCGGGGCGAGGCACCATTTTGTTGGGAAAGATCCCCTCACGTGGGCGGGACGCCTACAATCATCTCTGGGCGTCCGGTACAGCGTCCCGCCCTCAGCACGGCCCCCAGGCCCGGGCCGGGCGCTCAGTCCGGTCTCCGGCCCCCTCACTGGGCGTCCAGAACAGCGTCCCACGCTCAGCACGGCCCCCCCAGACCCGTGATGGGCGTTCAGTATAGCCTCCGGCCCCCTCCCTGGGCGTCCAGGACAGTGTCCCACGCCCAGTCCGGCCTCCAGCCCCCTCACTGGGCGTCCAGAACAGTGTCCCACGCTCAGTTCGGCCTCCGGCCCCCTCACAGGGCGTCCAGAACAGCGTCTCTCGCTCAGCACGGCCCCCCCAGACCCGTGATGGGCGTTCAGGATAGCCTCCGGCCCCCTCCCTGGGCGTCCAGGACAGTGTCCCACGCCCAGTCCGGCCTCCAGCCCCCTCACTGGGCGTCCAGAACAGTGTCCCACGCTCAGTTCGGCCTCCGGCCCCCTCACAGGGCGTCCAGAACAGCGTCTCTCGCTCAGCACGGCCCCCCCAGACCCGTGATGGGCGTTCAGTATAGCCTCCGGCCCCCTCCCTGGGCGTCCAGAACAGTGTCCCACGCCCAGTCCGGCCTCCAGCCCCCTCACTGGGCGTCCAGAACAGCGTCCCACGCTCAGCACGGCCCTCGGACCCGCGTTGGGTCTTCATTTCCTCCTCCAGCCCCCTCGCTAGGCGTCCAAAACAGAGTCTCCCGCTCAGTACAGCCTCCAACCCCCCTCATGGGGCGTCCAGTCCAGCGTCCCCCATTCAGTTCGGCCTCCGGCCCCCTCACAGGGCGTCCAGAACAGCGTCTCTCGCTCAGCACGGCCCCCCCAGACCCGTGATGGGCGTTCAGTATAGCCTCCGGCCCCCTCACTGGGCGTCCAGAACAGTGTCCCACGCCCAGTCCGGCCTCCAGCCCCTTCACTGGGCGTCCAGAACAGTGTCCCACACCCAGTCCGGCCTCCAGCCCCCTCGCTGGGCGTCCAGAACAGAGTCTCCCGCTCAGTACAGCCTCCAACCCCCCCTCACGGGGCGTCCAGTCCAGCGTCCCCCATTCAGTTCAGCCTCCGGCCCCCTCACAGGGCGTCCAGAACAGCGTCCCACGCTCAGCACGGCCCCCCCAGACCCGTGATGGGCGTTCAGTATAGTCTCCAACCCCCCTCACTGGGCGTCCAGAACAGTGTCCCCCATTCAGTTCAGCCTCCAGCCCCCTCACAGGGCGTCCAGAACAGCGTCTCTCGCTCAGCACGGCCCCCCCAGGCCCGTGATGGGCGTTCAGTATAGCCTCCAGCCCCCTCACTGGGCGTCCAGAACAGTGTCCCACGCCCAGTCCGGCCTCCAGCCCCCTCACTGGGCGTCCAGAACAGTGTCCCACGCTCAGTTCGGCCTCCGGCCCCCTCACAGGGCGTCCAGAACAGCGTCTCTCGCTCAGCACGGCCCCCCCAGACCCCTGATGGGTGTTCAGTATAGTCTCCGGCCCCCTCACTGGGCGTCCAGAACAGTGTCCCACGCCCAGTCCGGCCTCCAGACCCCTCACTGGGCGTCCAGAACAGCGTCCCACGCTCAGCATGGCCCTCGGACCCGCGTTGGGTGTTCAGTTCCGCCTCCAGCCCCCTCGCTGGGCGTCCAGAACAGAGTCTCCCGCTCAGTACAGCCTCCAACCCCCCTCACCGGGCGTCCAGTCCAGCGTCCCCCATTCAGTTCAGCCTCCAGCCCCCTCACAGGGCGTCCAGAACAGTGTCTCTCGCTCAGCACGGGCCCCCAGACCCGTGATGGGCGTTCAGTATAGCCTCCGGTCCCCTCACTGGGCGTCCAGAACAGTGTCCCACGCCCAGTCCGGCCTCCAGCCCCCTCACTGGGCGTCCAAAACAGTGTCCCACATCCAGTCCGGCCTCCAGCCCCCTCCCTAGGCGTCCAGAACAGAGTCTCCCGCTCAGTCCAGCCTCCAACCCCCCGCACGGGGCGTCCAGTCCAGCGTCCCCCATTCAGTTCGGCCTCCAGCCCCCTCACAGGGCGTCCAGAACAGCGTCTCTCGCTCAGCGCGGCCCCCCCAGACCCGTGATGGGCGTTCAGTATAGCCTCCAGCCCCCTCACTGGGCGTCCAAAACAGTGTCCCACGCCCAGTCCGGCCTCCAGCCCCCTCCCTAGGCGTCCAGAACAGAGTCTCCCGCTCAGTCCAGCCTCCAACCCCCCGCACGGGGCGTCCAGTCCAGCGTCCCCCATTCAGTTCAGCCTCCGGCCCCCTCACGGGGCGTCCGGAACAGCGTCTCTCGCTCAGCACGGCCCCCCCAGACACGTGATGGGCGTTCAGTATAGTCTCCAGCCCCCTCACTGGGCGTCCAGAACAGTGCCCCACGCCCAGTCCGGCCTCCAGCCCCCTCACAGGGCGTCCAGAACAGCGTCTCTTGCTCAGCACGGCCCCCCCAGACCCGTGATGGGCGTTCAGTATAGCCTCCGGCCCCCTCACTGGGCGTCCAGCACAGTGCCCCACGCCCAGTCCGGCCTCCAGCCCCCTCACAGGGCGTCCAGAACAGCGTCTCTCGCTCAGCACGGCCCCCCCAGACCCGTGATGGGCGTTCAGTATAGCCTCCGGCCCCCTCACTGGGCGTCCAGCACAGTGTCCCACGCCCAGTCCGGCCTCCAGCCCCCTCGCTGGGCGTCCAGAACAGCGTCTCTCGCTCAGCACGGCCCCCCCAGGCCCGTGATGGGCGTTCAGTATAGCCTCCGGCCCCCTCCCTGGGCGTCCAGCACAGTGTCCCCCGCCCAGTCCGGCCTCCAGCCCCCTCACAGGGCGTCCAGAACAGCGTCCCGCGCTCAGCACGGCCCCCCCAGGCCCGTGATGGGCGTTCAGTATAGCCTCCGGCCCCGTCCCTGGGCGTCCAGCACAGTGTCCCCGGCCCAGTCCGGCCTCCAGCCCCCTCGCTGGGCGTCCAGAAGAGCGTCCCGCGCTCAGCAGGGCCCCCGGGCCCGCGCCGGGCGCTCGGTTCGGCCTGCGGCCCCCCGGTCCCGTGGGCGGGCGTGTCCCTGGCGTGTGACGGGCCACGCGTGTCCCCCGTGCGCACGCGTGTGCAGGCGCCGGCCTACCACCTGTTCCTGGAGGGCCTCCTGGTGCTGTGGATCGTCCGCCTGCTCCTCTCCAAGACCTACCGGCTCCACGACCGCTCCGACCTCACGCTCAAGGTCGGGGGCCCCCGACCTCTGACCCCTGACCCCGGAGCCGCCCCGCCCCCCGGCGGCCCCCGGCGCTGACCTTTCACCCCTGACCCTTGACCTCCTTTGGATCCCAGACCCAAATCGACCTTTGACCCCCCCCGAGCTCACCTGACCCGACGTGACCTCGGGCCTGCCCTGACCCTTGACCTCCCCTGGACCCGACCCGACCTTTGACCCACCCCAGAGCTCACCCGACCCCCTGCCCTGACCCTTGACCTCCCCTGGACGCCGCCCCTTGACCCCGGACCCAGCCTGACCTTTGACCCCCCCCAGAGCTCGCCCGCCCCTCTCTGACTGACCTCGGGCCCTCCCTGACCCCTGACCCCATGGACACCGACCCTTGACCCCGGACCTGACCTTTGACCCCCAGAGGTCTCCTGACCCTCTGTGACCCCCGATGACGGACCTCGGGCTCGCCCTGACCTTTGACCTCCCCTGACCCTTGACCTCCACTGGACGCCGACCCCGGGCCCAAACCGACCTTTGACCCCCCCCAGAGCTCACCCGCCCCTCTGTGACCCCTGATGACTGACCTCGGGCCCTCCTTGACACCCCTGACCCTTGACCCCTGCTGGACACTGACCCTTGACCCCTCCCCCGGACCCAACCTCACCTTTGACCCCCCCAGAGATCTCCTGACCCCCTGTGATCCCCTGGTGATGGGCCTCGGGCCCACCCTGACCCTTGACCTCCCCTGACCCTTGGCTTCCCCGGACGCCGACCCCAGACCCACACCGACCTTTGACCCCACAGAGCTCACCTGACCCTCTGTGACCCCTGATGGCTGACCTCGGGCCCTCCTTGACCCCCTGACCCTTGACCCCTCCCCACGGACCCAACCTGACCTTTGACCCCCCCCCCAGAGGTCTCCTGACCCTCTGTGACCCCCTGATGACGGACCTCGGGCCCGCCCTGACCCTTGACCTCCCCCGACCCCCCCAACCGCCCCCCCAGACTCCCCCTGACCCTTGACCTCCCCCGGACCTTGACCCCCGGACCCAACCCGACCTTTGACCCCCCCCAGAGCTCACCCGCCCCTCTGTGACTGATCTCGGGCCCTCCCTGACCCCTGACCTCCCCCTGGACACCGACCCTTGACCCAGACCCGACCTGACCTTCGACCTCCAGAGGTCTCCTGACCCTCTGTGACCCCCGATGACGGACCTCGGGCCCGCCCTGACCCTTGACCTCCCCTGGACACCGACCCTGGACCCAAGCCGACCTTTGACCCCCCCCAGAGCTCACCCGCCCCTCTGTGACTGACCTCGGGCCCTCCCTGACCCCTGACCCCATGGACACCGACCCTTGACCCCGGACCCGACCTGACCTTCGACCCCCAGAGGTCTCCTGACCCTCTGTG
The DNA here is from genome assembly GCF_015852505.1 of Tachyglossus aculeatus. NCBI lineage: Eukaryota > Metazoa > Chordata > Mammalia > Monotremata > Tachyglossidae > Tachyglossus > Tachyglossus aculeatus. Next base: position 668,114 of record NW_024044860.1, on the reverse strand, counting down.
ACCCCCGAAGATGACCTCGGGCCCGCCCTGACCCTTGACCTCCCCTGACCCTTGACCTCCCCTGGACGCCGACCCCGGACCCAAACCGACCTTTGACCCCCCCCAGAGCTCACCCTCCCCTCTGTGACCCCTGATGACTGATCCCGGGCCCTCCTTGACACCCTTGACCCTTGACCTCCGCTGGACACTGACCCTTGACCCCTCCCCCTGACCCAACCTGACCTTTGACCCCCCAGAGGTCTCCTGACCCTCTGTGACCCCCTGATGACGGACCTCGGGCCCGCCCTGACCCTTGACCTCCCCTGACCCCCCAACCACCCCCAGACTCACCCTGACCCTAGACCCACCCTGGACCTTGACCCCCGGACCCAACCCGACCTTTGACCCCCCCGAGCTCACCCGCCCCTCTGTGACTGACCTCGGGCCTTCCCTGACCTCCCCCTGGACACTGACCCTTGACCCCGTTCCTGACCTGACCTTCGACCCCCAGAGGTCTCCTGATCCTCTGTGACCCCCGATGACGGACCTCAGGCCCGCCCTGACCCTTGACCTCCCCTGGACGCCGACCCCGGACCCAAACCGACCTTTGACCCTCCCCAGAGCTCACCCGCCCGTCTGTGACCCCTGATGACTGACCTCGGGCCCTCCTTGACACCCCTGACCCTAGACCCCCGCTAGGCACTGACCCTTGACCCCTCCTCCCAGACCCAACCTGACCTTTGACCCCCCCAGAGGTCTCCTGACCCTCTGTGACCCCCTGATGACGGACCTCGGGCCCGCCCTGACCCTTGACCTCCCCTGACCCCCCAACCACCAACCCCAGACTCACCCCGACCCTTGACCCGCCCTGGACCTTGCCTCCCGGACCCCAACCGACCTTTGACCCCGCAGAGCTCCCCTGACCCTCCGTGACCCCTGAGCCCCCCGATCCCAGACCCACCCTGACCCTCGATGAGCCTTGGCCCCCCGACCTTCAACCCCCCATCACCTCCCGTGACCCCTGGCCTCAGGCCCACCTCGACCCCAGGACCCACCCAGTCACCGACCCCCGGCCCTCCGCGACCTCTGACCTCTGACCCCCCCTCCAACCAGGAAAAGGAGGAGCTGATCGAGGAGTGGCAACCCGAGCCCCTCGTGCCCCCGGTGTCCCCGGACCACCCGGCCCTCAACTACAGCGTCGTCTCCGGGTACGGATCGAGCCCCCCCCCGTCCGTGACTCGACTTCCCCCGCTCGCCCCCCGTCCCTGACTCGACTTCCTCGTGTGACCGCGCGCGCCACCCCCCTCTCCGTCCCCCCAGACCCCCGAGCCACGAGGTGGTGGTCAACGGGAAGAGGTGCATCAACTTCGCCTCCTTCAACTTCCTGGGCCTCCTGGACAACAGCCGGGTCAAGGCGAGCGGGGACGGGGGGGGGTGGGTGTGTGTGTGTGTGGGCGGGGGAAACTGAGGCCCGGGGCAGCCGGGCAACCCTCCCCCCCCGTCCCCGGCAGGCGGCGGCGCTGAAATCGCTGGAGAAATACGGCGTGGGCACCTGCGGGCCCCGGGGCTTCTACGGCACGTTCGGTGAGCGCGGCCGGCCGGCGGGGGTCGGGGATGAGGCCAACCCCCGGGGGGCGCTACTGGGGGGGGAGGGGGGCGATGGGAAGGGGTGGGGTCATCGGGGGGTGGTCACTGGGGTCGGGGGTGGGGGTCTGGGGTGGGGCCGGCAGGGGGCGCTACTGGAGGGGGTCATTGGGGTGGGCCCTGGGGGGTCGGGTCATCAGGGGGTGGTGGGAGTGCATCCTGGGGTCAGGGGTGAGGACACCAGGGGGCGCTACTGGAGGAGGAGGGGTCATCGGGGTGGGCTCCGGGGGTCAAGGGTCAGGGGTGGGGCCTGTAGGGGGCGCTACGGGGGTGGGGTTCTGGGGTGAGGCCAGCAGGGGGCGCTACTGGAGGGGGTCATTGGGGTGGGCCCTGGGGGGGTCAGGGGTCATCGGGGGGCGGTCTTGGGGTATGTATGGGGGGGTGATGGTTGGAGGCCTGCAGGGGGCGCTGCTGGGAGGTGAAGGTGGATCCAGGGGACAGGGGTGAGGCCACCAGGGGGCGCTACTGGAGGGGGAGGGGGTCATGGGGGTGGGCTCTGGGGGTCAAGGGTCAGGGGTGGGGCCTGTAGGGGGCGCTACGGGGGGTGGGGGTCTGGGGTGAGGCCAGCAGGGGGCGCTACTGGTGGGGGGGGGGGGGGCGGGTCATCATGGGGTGGTCTTGGGGTATGTATGGGGGGTGATGGTTGGAGGGGTGGCCTGCAGGGGGCGCTGCTGGGAGGCGGGAGTGGATCCAGGGGTCAGGGGTGAGGCCACCAGGGGGCGCTACTGGAGGGGGGGGTCTTTTGGGTGGGCTTGGGGGGTCAGGGGTCAAGGGTGGGGCCTGTAGGGGGCGCTACGGGGGGGGGTTGGGGTCTGGGGTGAGGCCACCAGGGGGTGCTACGGGAGGGGGGTGGGGTCATCGGGGTGGGCTCTGGGGTCAAGGGTCAGTGTTGGGGGTCAGGGGTTAGGCCAGCAGGGGGTGCTACAGGGCTGGGGGCGGGGAAGGGGTGAGGGTCAGGAGTGGGGTCACCGAGGGGGGTGGGGCCTATAGGGGGCGCTCTGGGGGGTCAGGGGTGGGGCCACTAGGGGGCGCTCCGGGGGTCAGGGGTGGGCCACCAGGGGGCGCTCCGGGGGTCAGGGGTCACCAGGGGGTCTGGGGGGGCACTAGGGGGCGCTGCTGAGGTCAGGGGTCACCGGGGGGGTCAGGGGTGGGGCCACCAGGGGGCTACTGGGGTCAGGGGTCACCAGGGGGCGCTCTGGGGGGGGTCAGGGGTGGGGCCGCCAGGGGGCGCTGCTGGGGTCAGGGGTCACCAGGGGGCGCTCTTAGGGGGGTCAGGGATGGGGCCACCAGGGGGCGCTACTGGGGTCAGGGGTCACCAGGGGGCGCTCCGGGGGGGTCAGGGGTGGGGCCACCAGGGGGCGCTCCTGGGGTCAGGGGTCACCAGGGGGGCGCTCTGGGGGGGTCAGGGGTGGGGCCACCAGGGGGCGCTACTGGGGGGTCAGGGGTCACCAGGGGGCGCTCTGGCGGGGTCAGGGGTGGGGCCACTAGGGGGCGCTACTGGGGTCAGGGGTGGGGCCACCAGGGGCGCTCCAGGGGGTCAGGGGTCATGGGTGGGGCCACCAGGGGGCGCTACCAGAGGGGCAAGGGGTGAGGGTCAGCGGTGGGTGGGGGGGCCCGTAGGGGGCGCTCCAGGGAGGCCGCGCGGTAGCGTGTGCTTAGCGTGTGCTTAGCGTGTGCTTGGCGTGCGCTCCCGGGCGGACGGGCGTCAGACGTGCACCTGGAGCTGGAGGAGCGGCTGGCGGCCTTCATGGGCACGGAGGAGGCCCTGCTCTACTCCTACGGCTTCGCCACCGTGGCCAGCGCCATCCCCGCCTACGCCAAGAGGGGGGACGTCGTCTTCGTGTGAGGACCCCCGACCTCTGACCCCTGACCCCCGGCCCCGCCCCCGAGGCCGTGACCCCTGACCCCTAGCCCCCCCCCCCCCCCCCCCCCCCGTGGCCTCGCCGGCCCCCGCCAGCCCCGGGCCTCGCGTCCCCGCCGACGGGGGGGGGGGGGGCTTTCGCCGGAGGGCGTGACCCCTGACCTCTGACCCCGCCGGCCTCCGTCGGCCCCTAGACCCGGGCCGGGCGCCCAGTCCTCGCTGGGCGTCCAGTACAGTGTCGTCATCACCGTCATCAATCGCGTTTATTGAGCGCTTACTAGGTGCAGAGCACTGTACTAAGCGCTTGGGAGGTGGCCCGTCCCCGCCTTCCCCCAATGGGGGGTGGGGGGTTCTTGCCAGAGGGCGTGACCCCTGACCTCTGACCCCTAATCCCCCCAGCCCCTGACCCTGTCGGCCCCGGGCCTCACTCCCCCACCCCCCACTTCCCATCCCGGCCGAGAGGGGTGATGCTTTCGCCTGAGGGCGTGACCCCTGACCTTTGACCCCCGACCCCTGACCTCACTCTCCCCTCCCCGCCTACACGAAGGGGGCCAATGTTTTCATGTGTGTGTTGGGGAGGGGGTCTGACCCTTGACCTCTGACCCCCACCAAGCGGGGTGATGCTTTCTTGGGAGGGGTTGACCCCCTGACCTCTGACCTCCCTCCCCCAGTGAGGCTGTGACCCTTGACCTCTGACCCCACGGCTCTCCTCACCTCTTCCCACCCCCGCCGAGACGGGGGTGGTCTTCCTGGGAGGGGGTGACCCTTGACCCCTGACCCCCCACCCCTCCCACCTCCGTCTCACCTGTCTCTCCCCGTCTCTCCCATCTCTGTCTCTTTCACGTCTCTGTCTCTCACCCCCATCTCTGTCTCTCCCCACCATCTCTCCCCGTCCCTGTCTCTCCCCGATCTCCGCCTCTCTCCATCTCTGTCTCTCACCTCCATCTCTCTCCATCTCTGTCTCTCACCCCCCCACCCATCTCTCACCCCCTTCTCTCCCCATTTCTGTCTCTCCCCAATCTCCGTCTCTGTCTCTCATCTCCATCTCTGTCTCTCACCCCCTACCTGTCTCTCACTCCCTTCTCTCCCCGATCTCTGACTATCTCTCCCCACCCCGACCTCTGTCTCTCACCATCTCTCTCTGTCTCTCACCCCATCTCTGTCTCTCCCCGATCTCTGTCTCTCACCCCTCCTCTCTCCCCATCATCTCTGCATCTCTCCGGTCACCCTCCCCCATCTCTATCTCTCCCCACCCCTATCTCTGTCTCTCACCATCTCTGTCTCTCACCCCCATCTCTATCTCTCCCTGATCTCTTATTATCTCTCCCCGCCCCAATCTCTGTCTCTCACCCCCTTTTCTGCCCATCTCTATCTCTCCGCGATCTCTGACTGTCTCTTCCCACCCCAATCTGTCTCTCACCCCCTTCTCTCCCCATTTCTTTCCCTGATCTCTGACTATCTCTCTGCACCCCAATCTCCGTCTCTCGCCCCCACCTCTCTCCATCTCTGTCTCTCATCTCCATTTCTATCTCTTCCCAATCTCTGACTATCTCTCCCCTCCCTAATCTCTGTCTCTCACCCCCTTCTCTCCCCATCTCTATCTCTCCGCGATCTCTGACTGTCTCTTCCCACCCCAATCTGTCTCTCACCCCCTTCTCTCCCCATCTCTATCTCTCCCCGATCTCTGTCTCTCACCCCTCCTGTCTCCCCGATCTCTGACTATCTCTCCCCTCCCCGATCTCTGTCTCTCACCCCCCCACCTGTCTCTCCCTCCCTTCTCTTCCCATCTCCGTCTCTCCCCGAACTCTGCCTATCTCCTTCCGCCCCGATCTCTGTCTCTCACCCCCATCTCTCTCTCTCCATCTGTCTCTCATCTCCATCTCTGTCCATCTCTGTCTCTCACCCCCCCACCTGTCTCTCACTCCCTTCTCTCCCCGATCTCTGACTATCTCTCCCCACCCCGATCTCTGTCTCTCACCATCTCTCTCTGTCTGTCTCTCACCCCTCCTTCCCATGTCTTTCTCTCACCCCATCTCTGTCTCTCCCTGATCCCTGTCTCTCACCCCCTCCTCTCCCCATCCCTTCTCTCCCTTATCTCTGACTATCTCTCCCCACCCCGATCTCTGTCTCTTACCCCCATCTCTACCTCTCCCCGATCTCTGACTATCTCTCCCCACCCCGATCTCCGTCTCTCACCCGCACCTGTCTCTCACCCCCTTCTCTCCCCATTTCTTCTCCCTGATCTCTGACTATCTCTCTGCACCCCAATCTCTGTCTCTTGCCCTCACCTCTCTCTCCATCTCTGTCTCATCGCCATCTCTGTCTCTCACCCCCTCCTCTCCCCATCTCTATCTCTCCCCGATCTCTCACTATCTCTCCCCTCCCCGATCTCTGTCTCTCACCCCCTTCTCTATCTATCTCTCCCCGATCTCTGACTATCTCTCCCCGCCCCGATCTCTGTCTCTCACCCCCCACCTGTCTCTCACCCCCTTCTCTCCCCATTTCTTCTCTCCCCGATCTCTGACTATCTCTCTGCACCCCAATCTCCGTTTCTCACCCCCACCTCTCTCTGTCTCTGTTTCTCATCTCCATCTCTGTCTCTGACCCCCTTCTCTCCCCATCTCTATCTCTCCCCAATCTCTGACTGTCTCTCCCTTCCCCGATCTTTGTCCCTGACCCCCTTCTCTCCCCATCTCTATCTCTCCCTGATCTCTGACTATCTCTTCCCACCCCGATCTCTGTCTCTCACCCCCTTCTCTCCCCATCTCTATCTCTCCCCGATCTCTGTCTCTCACCCCCTTCTCTCCCCATCTCTATCTCTCCCCGATCTCTGTCTCTCACCCCCTTCTCTCCCCATCTCTATCTCTCCCTGATCTCTGTCTCTCACCCCTCCTGTCTCCCCGATCTCTTGACTATCTCTCTGCACCCCGATCTCTGTCTCTCACCCCCCCACCTGTCTCTCCCTCCCTTCTCTTCCCATCTCTGTCTCTCCCCGATCTCTGACTATCTCCTTCTGCCCCGATCTCCGTCTCTCACCCCCACCTCTCTCTCCATCTGTCTCTCATCTCTATCTCTGTCCATCTCTGTCTCTCACCCCCCACCTGTCTCTCATCTCCATCTCTGTCCATCTCTGTCTCTCACCCCCCCACCTGTCTCTCACTCCCTTCTCTCCCCGATCTCTGACTATCTCTCCCCACCCCGATCTCTGTCTCTCACCATCTCTCTCTGTCTGTCTCTCACTCCTCCTCCCCATCTCTTTCTCTCACCCCATCTCTGTCTCTCCCTGATCTCTGTCTCTCACCTCCGTCTCTCCCCATCTTTATATCTCCCTGATCTCTGATTATCTCTCCCCACCCCGATCTCTGTCTCTCACCCCCCACCTGTCTCTCACCCCTTCTCTCCCCATTTCTTCTCTCCCCGATCTCCGACTATCTCTCCGCACCCCGATCTCTGTCTCTCGCCCCCATCTCTCTCTCTCATCTCCATCTCTGTCTCTCACCCCCTTCTCTACCGTCTCTTCTCTCCCCGATCTCTTACTATCTCTCCCCACCCCGATCTCTGTCTCTCACCCCCATCTCTATCTCTCCCCGCCCCGATCTCCGTCTCTCATCCCTTCTCTCTCCATTTCTTCTCTCCCTGTTCTCCGACCATCTCTCCGCACCCCGATCTCCGTCTCTCGCCCCCACCTCTCTCTCCATCTCTGTCTCTTACCCCCTTCTCTCCCCATCTCTATGTCTCCCTGATCTCTGGCTATCTCTCCTCTCCCCGATCTCTGTCTCTCATCCCCTTCTCTCCCCATCTCTATCTCTCCCTGATCTCTATCTCTCCCCACCCCGATCTCTGTCTCTCACCCCCCACCTGTCTCTCACCCCTTCTTTCCCCATTTCTTCTCTCCCCGATCTCCGACTATCTCTCCGCACCCCGATCTCCGTCTCTCGCCCCCACCTCTCTCTCCATCTCTGTCTCTCATCGCCATCTCTGTCCATCCCCGTCTCTCACCCCCCACCTGTCTCTCACTCCCTTCTCTCCCCATCTCTGTCTCTCCCCGATCTCCGTCTCTCGCCTCCACCTCTCTCTTCATCTCTGTCTCTCATCTCCATCTCTGTCTCTCACCCCTTTCTCTCCCCGATCTCTATCTCTCCCCGCTCTCTGACTATCTCTCCTCTCTCCGATCTCTGTCTCTCGCCCCCTTTTCTCCCCCTCTCTGTCTCTCCCTGATCTCTGTCTCTCACCCCTTCTCTCTCCCCGATCTCCGATTATCTCTCCCCACCCCGATCTCCGTCTCTCGCCCCCACCTCTCTCTCCATCTGTCTCTCATCTCCATCTCTGTCCATCTCCGTCTCTCACCCCCCCCACCTGTCTCTCACTCCCTTCTCTCCCCATCTCTGTCTCTCCCCAATCTCTGTCTCTCGCCCCCACCTCTCCATCTCTGTCTCTCACCCCTTTCTCTCCCTATCTCTTCTCTCCCCGATCTCTATCTCTCTGCACCCCGATCTCTGTCTCTCGCCATCTCTCTCTGTCTCTCACCCCTCCTCCCCATCTCTTTCTCTCACCCCATCTCTGTCTCTCCCTGATCCCTGTCTCTCACCCCCTTCTCTCCCCATCCCTTCTTTCCCCTATCTCTGACTATCTCTCCCCACCCCGATCTCTGTCTCTCACCCCCATCTCTATCTCTCCCTGATCTCTGACTATCTCTCCCCACCCCGATCTCTGTCTCTCACCCCCCACCTGTCTCTCACCCCTTCTCTCCCCATTTCTTCTCTCCCCAATCTCTGACCATCTCTCTGCACCCCAATCTCCATCTCTCGCCTCCACCTCTCTCTCCATCTCTGTCTCTCATCTCCATCTCTGTCTCTGACCCCCTTCTCTCCCCATCTCTATCTCTCCCCAATCTCTGACTGTCTCTCCCTGCCCCGATCTTCGTCCCTGACCCCCTTCTCTCCCCGTCTCTATCTCTCCCTGATCTCCGACTATCTCTCCCCACCCCGATCTCTGTCTCTCACCCCCTTCTCTCCCCATCTCTGTCTCTCCCCGATCTCTGACTCTTCCCACCCCGATCTCTGTCTCTCATCCCTTCTCTCTCTCCCCGTGTCTATCTCTCCCTGATCTCTGTCTCTCTCCCCAATCTCTTGACTATCTCTCCCCACCCCGATCTCTGTCTCTCACCCCCCACCTCTGTATCTCTCTCCCTTCTCTCCCCATCTCTATCTCTCCCTGATCTCCGATTATCTCTCCCCACCCGGATCTCCGTCTCTCGCCCCCACCTCTCTCTCCATCTCTGTCTCTCATCTCCATCTCTGTCTCTGACCCTCTTCTCTTCTCTCCCCGATCTCTGACTATCTCTCTGCACCCCGATCTCTGTCTCTCACCCCCATCTCTGTCTCTCCCCGATCTCTGTCTCTCGCCCCCTCCTCTCCCCATCTCTGTCTCTCCCCAATCTCTGACTATCTCTCCGCACCCCGATCTCCGTCTCTCGCCCCCACCTGTCTCTCCATCTCTGTCTCTCCTCTCCATCTCTGTCTCTCACCCCCTTCTCCCCCCATCTCTCCCCGCCCTGATCTCTGTCTCTCACCCCGATCTCTGACTGTCTCTCCGCGCCCCGGTCTCTGTCGTGCCTCGTCCGTGTCTCCGCGCAGAGACGCGGCGGCGTGCTTCGCCATCCAGAAGGGGCTGCAGGCGTCCCGGAGCCAGGTGCGAGTCTTCCGCCACAACGACGTGGCCCACCTGGAGCAGCTGCTGCGCCAGCAGGAGGACGAGGACCTCAAGGTCAGAGACCCCTCCCCGCGCAGAGACCCCTCCCCAGAGAGACATCCCCCCCCCCCCCCGCCCGGAGACATCCTCCCGAGACCGAGACCCCTCCCCGCCGCCCCGCCAGACCACCGGACCGGCCCGGCCCGGACTCCCGCCGTCCTCAGAGACCCCCCCCGGACTCCCAGAGACCCCTCCCCAGAGAGAGACCCCACCCCAGAGACCCTACTCCCACCCCCCCAGACCACCAGACTTTCCCGCCGTCCTCAGAGACCCCCCCCGGGACTCCCAGAGACCCCTCCCTCAGAGAGAGACCCCACCCCAGAGACCCTACGCCCACCCCCCCCAGACCACCAGACTTTCCCGCCGTCCTCAGAGACCCCCCCGGGACTCCCAGAGACCCCTCCCCAGAGAGAGACCCCACCCCAGAGACCCTACGCCCACCCCTGAAGACCACCAGACTTTCCCACCGTCCTCAGAGACCCCTCCCCAGAGAGAGACCCCACCCCAGAGACCCTACGCCCACCCCCCCAGACCACCAGACTTTCCCGCCATCCTCAGAGACCCCCCCGGGCTCCCAGAGACCCCTCCCCAGAGAGAGACCCCACCCCAGAGACCCTGTGCCCACCCCCCAGACCACCAGACTTTCCCGCCGTCCTCAGAGACCCCCTCGGGACTCCCAGAGACCCCTCCCCAGAGAGAGACCCCACCCCAGAGACCCTACTCCCACCCCCCCCCAAACCACCAGACTTTCCCGCCGTCCTCAGAGACCCCCCCCGGGGCTCCCAGAGACCCCTTCCCATCCTCAGAGACCCCCCTGGGACTCCCAGAGACCCCTCCCAAGAGAGAGACCCTACCCCGGAGAGAGACCCCCTCCCCAGAGAGAGACCCCACCCCAGAGGCCCTACGCCCACCCCCCCAGACCACCAGACTTTCCCGCCGTCCTCAGAGACCCCCCCGGGACTCCCAGAGACCCCTCCCCAGAGAGAGACCCCACCCCAGAGACCCTACTCCCACCCCCCCCCCAGACCACCAGACTTTCCCGCCGTCCTCAGAGACCCCCCCCCCGGGACTCCCAGAGACCCCTCCCCAGAGAGAGACCCCACCCCAGAGACCCTACGCCCACCCCCCCCCAGACCACCAGTTTTTTCCACCATCCTCAGAGACCCCCCCCAGGACTCCCAGAGACCCCTCCCCCAGAGAGAGACCCCACCCCAGAGACCCTACGCCCACCCACCCCCAGACCACCAGACTTTCCCGCCATCCTCAGAGACCCCCCCGGGCTCCCAGAGACCCCTCCCCAGAGAGAGACCCCACCCCAGAGACCCTACGCCCACCCCTGAAGACCACCAGACTTTCCCGCCGTCCTCAGAGACCCCCCCGGGACTCCCAGAGACCCCTCCCCATCCTCAGAGACCCCTCTGGGACTCCCAGAGACCCCTCCCCAGAGAGAGACCCCACCCCGGAGAGAGACCCCTCCCCAGAGAGAGACCCCACCCCAGAGACCCTACGCCCACCCCCCCCAGACCACCAGACTTTCCCACCGTCCTCAGAGACCCCCCCCGGGACTCTCAGAGACCCCACCCCAGAGACCCTACGCCCACCCACCCCCAGACCACCAGACTTTCCCACCGTCCTCAGAGACCCCCCCGGGACTCCCAGAGACCCCTCCCCATCCTCAGAGACCCCTCTGGGACTCCCAGAGACCCCTCCCCAGAGAGAGACCCCACCCCGGAGAGAGACCCCTCCCCAGAGAGAGACCCCACCCCAGAGACCCTACGCCCACCCCCCCCCCAGACCACCAGCCTTTCCCGCCGTCCTCAGAGACCCCCCTGGGACTCCCAGAGACCCCTCCCCAGAGAGAGACCCCACCCCGGAGAGAGACCCCTCCCCAGAGAGAGACCCCACCCCAGAGACCCTACTCCCACCCACCCCCAGACCACCAGACTTTCCCACCGTCCTCAGAGACCCCCACGGGACTCCCAGAGACCCCTCCCCAGAGAGAGACCCCACCCCAGAGACCCTACGCCCACCCCCCGCAGACCACCAGACTTTCCCGCCGTCCTCAGAGACCCCCCCCGGGGCTCCCAGAGACCCCTCCCCATCCTCAGAGACCCCTCTGGGACTCCCAGAGACCCCTCCCCAGAGAGAGACCCCACCCCGGAGAGAGACCCCTCCCCAGAGAGAGACCCCACCCCAGAGACCCTACGCCCACCCACCCCCAGACCACCAGACTTTCCCACCGTCCTCAGAGACCCCTCCCCATCCTCAGAGACCTCCCGGGACTCCCAGAGACCCCTCCCCAGAGAGAGACCCCCTCCCCAGAGAGAGACCCCCCCCCCAGAGACCCTACTCCCACCCCCCCCCCCCAGACCACCAGACTTTCCCGCCGTCCTCAGAGACCCCCCCGGGGCTCCCAGAGACCCCTCCCCATCCTCAGAGACCCCCCTGGGACTCCCAGAGACCCCTCCCCAGAGAGAGAGACCCCACCCCAGAGAGAGACCCCACCCCAGAGACCCTACCCCCACCCCCCGCGGACCCCCAGACCCCCACCGTCCTCAGAGACCCCCCCCCCCGGGACTCCCAGAGACCCCTCCCATGCATTCGTTCGTCCGTCCAGTCATATTTATTGAGCGCGTACTGTGCGCAAGGTACTGTGCTGAGCGCCTGGGGAGTCTAAATCGACAATCAATCAATCAATCAATCGTATTTATTGAGCGCTTACCGTGTGCAGAGCACTGTACTAAGCGCTTACTGTATTAAGCACCCAACAGATAGAGACGGTCCCTACCCGACGACGGGCTCAATCAATCAATCAATCGTATTTATTGAGCGCTTACTGTGGGCAGAGCACTGTACTAAGCGCTTACTGTATTAAGCGCCTAACAGAGACGGTCCCTACCCGACAACGGGCTCAATCGATCAATCAATCGTATTTATTGAGCGCTTACTGTGGGCAGAGCACTGTACTAAGCGCTTACTGTATTAAGCGCCTAACAGAGACGGTCCCTACCCGACAGCGGGCTCAATCAATCAATCAATCGTATTTATTGAGCGCCTACTATGTGCAGAGCGCTGTGCTAAGCGCTTGGGAAGGACAGATGGGCAACACACAGAGACAGGGCTCGCCGTCCGGAGGAGCAGCGCGGCTCCGTAGGAGGAGCCCGGGCTTTGGAGTCAGGGGTCGTGGGTTCGAATCCCGGCCCAGTCGTGCGTATTGAGCGCCCACCGTGCGCGGAGCCGTGTCGGCCGCGTGACCCTGGGCGAGTCGCTTCACTTCTGGGGGGCCTCGGTTCCCCCATCCGGAAAATGGGGATGGAGACCGGGAGCTCCACGTGGGACAGGGACTGCGTCCAACCCAATTAGCTGGTGTCCACCCCAGCGCTTAGTACAGTGTCTGGCGCGTTTTTTTCAGCGCTTAGAAGAGTAGTAGTAAGCGCCGGCGCTTAGACGAGTGCTCGCCACGTAGTAAGCGCTTAGAAAATACCGTTGTGTTATTACTATTATTATTATTATTATTATGAATAATAATAATAATGATGGCATTTATTAAGCGCTTACTATGTGCCAAGCACTGTTCTAAGCGCTGGGGAGGTTAACAAGGTGATGGGGTTGTCCCACGGGGGGGCTCACAGTCTCCATCCCCATTTCACAGATGAGGGAACTGAGGCCCAGAGAAGTTAAGCGACTTGCCCAAAGTCACACAGCTGACAACTGGCGGAGCCGGGGTTTGAACCCGTGACCCATTATTATTATTATTATTATTATTATTATTATTATTATTATTATTATTATTAATATTTTTATTAATAATGATAATGGCATTTATTAAGCGCTTACTATGTGCCAAGCGCTGTTCTAAGTGCTGGGGAGGTTAACAAGGTGATGGGGTTGTCCCACGGGGGGGTTCACAGTCTCCATCCCCATTTTACAGATGAGGGAACTGAGGCCCAGAGAAGTTAAGCGACTTGCCCAAAGTCACGCAGGTGATAACTGGCAGAGCCGGGGTTTGAACCCGTGACCCATAATTATTATTATTATTATTATTATTATTATTATTATTATTATTATTATTATTAGTAATAATAATAATAATAATAATAATAATGGCATTTATTAAGCGCTTACTATGTGCCAAGCACTGTTCTGAGCGCCGGGGAGGTTAACAGGGTGATCAGGTTGTCCCACGGGGGGCTCACAGTCTCCATCCCCATTTCACAGATGAGGGAACTGAGGCCCAGAGAAGTTAAGCGACTTGCCCAAAGTCACCCAGCTGACAACTGGCGGAGCCGGGGTTTGAACCCGTGACCCATAATTATTATTATTATTATTATTATTATTATTATTATTAATATTATTATTAATAATGATAATGGCATTTATTAAGCACTTACTATGTGCCAAGCACTGTTCTAAGCGCTGGGGAGGTTAACAAGGGGATCAGGTTGTCCCACGGGGGGCTCGCAGTCTCCATCCCCATTTTACAGATGAGGGAACTGAGGCCCAGAGAAGTTAAGCGACTTGCCCAAAGTCACGCAGCTGACAACTGGCGGAGCCGGGGTTTGAACCCGTGACCCATAATAATTATTATTATTATCATTATCATCATCGTCATTATTATTAATGATATTATTATTAATAATATTATTGTTAATAATAATGGCATTTATTAAGCGCTTACTATGTGCAAAGCACTGTTCTAAGCGCTGGGGAGGTTACAAGGGGATCAGGTTGTCCCACGGGGGGCTCACGGTCTCCATCCCCATTTCACAGATGAGGGAACTGAGGCCCAGAGAAGTTAAGCGACTTGCCCAAAGTCACGCAGCTGACAACTGGCGGAGCCGGGGTTTGAACCCGTGACCCATAATTATTATTATTAGTAGTAGTAGTAGTAGTAGTAATAATAATAGTAATAATAATAGTAATGGCATTTATTAAGCGCTTACTATGTGCCAAGCACTGTTCTAAGCGCTGGGGAGGTTACAAGGGGATCAGGTTGTCCCACGGGGGGCTCACGGTCTCCATCCCCATTTCACAGATGAGGTAACTGAGGCCCAGAGAAGTTAAGCGACTTGCCCAAAGTCACACAGCTGACAACTGGCGGAGCCGGGGTTTGAACCCGTGACCCATAATTATTATTATTATTATTATTAGTAATAATAATAATAATAATGATGGCATTTATTAAGCGCTTACTATGTGCCAAGCACTGTTCTGAGCGCTGGGGAGGTTACAAGGGGATCAGGTTGTCCCACGGGGGGTCACGGTCTCCATCCCCATTTCACAGATGAGGGAACTGAGGCCCAGAGAAGTTAAGCGACTTGCCCAAAGTCACACAGCTGACAACTGGCGGAGCCAGGGTTTGAACCCGTGACCCATAATTATTATTATTATTATTATTATTATTACCTGCCCCGGGCCTCAGTTTCCCCACCCGCCCAGCAATAATTTTTATATTATTATTACCTGCCCCGGGCCTCAGTTTCTCCACCCGCCCAGCAATAATTATTATATTATTATTACCTGCCCCGGGCCTCAGTTTCCCCACCCGCCCAGCAGGACGGCCGTGGCCCGGGGCCGGAGGGGGGGGTCCCGGGGGGGGTTGGGGTGCTGAGCCGTGACCCCGTGACCCCGCGACCCCGCGACCCCGCGACCCCGTCCCCCCAGAACCCGCGTAAGGCCCGCGTGACCCGACGCTTCATCGTGGTGGAGGGGCTCTACGTCAACACCGGCGCCGTCTGCCCCCTGCCCGACCTGGTGAGCCCCCCGCCCCCCACCATGTCGGTCTCCCCCGTGCCTCAGTTTCCCCCACGTCCCCCTGTCCCCGTGTGTCCGTCTCCTCTATGCCTCTTTGTCTCCCCGGGTCTCGTATCTCTCTCTATCTCCGTGTCTCTCTGTCCCCCGCGTCTCTCTGTCTCGCTCTCTGTCTCTCCCCCAGAGTCTCCATCCCCTTGTGTCTCTCTGTCCCCGCGTGTCTCTCTTCCCCAGGTCTCCATCGCCCCCGTATCTCTCTCCACCCGTGTGTCTCTCTCCCACCGTATCTCCCTGCCCCCATGTCTCTTTGCGCCCCGTATCTCTGTGCCGCCGCGTCTCTCTGTCCCATCCGCGTCTCACTTCTCTGTCCCCCTGTGTCTCTCTGTTTCCCTCTGTCTCTGTCCCCATTTTCCTCCCCCGGTGTCTCTCTGCTCCCCCGTGTCTCTCTGTTCCCCCCTGTCTGTCTCTGTCCCCATTTTCCTCCCCCGGTGTCTCTCTGCTCCCCCCGTGTCTCTCTGTTCCCCTCTGTCTCTGTCCCCATTTTTCTCCCCCGGTGTCTCTCTGCTCCCCCTTGTCTCTCTGTTCCCCTCTGTCTCTGTCCCCATTTTTCTCCCCCAGTGTCTCTCTGCTCCCCCCGTGTCTCTGTTCCCCCCCGTCTGTCTCTGTCCCGAATTTTCTCCCCCGGTGTCTCTCTGTCCCCCCTTATCTCTCTATTCCCCTCTGTCTCTGTCTCCATTTTTCTCCCCCTTGTCTCTGTGTTCCCCTCTGTCTCTGTCCCCATTTTTCTCCCCCGGTGTCTCTCTGCTCCCCCATGTCTCTCTGTTCCCCTCTGTCTGTCTCTGTCCCCATTCTTCTCCCCCGGTGTCTCTCTGCCCCCCGTGTCTCTCTATTCTCCTCTGTCTCTGTCCCCATTTTCCTCCCCCAGTGTCTCTCTGTTCCCCTCTGTCTCTGTCCCCATTTTCCTCCCCCGGTGTCTCTCTGCTCTCCCTTGTCTCTTTGTTTCCTCTCTGTCTGTCTCTGTCCCCATATTTCTCCCCCGGTGTCTCTCTGTCCCCCCCGTGTCTCCCTGTTCCCCTCTGTCTCTGTCCCCATTTCTCTCTCTGGTGTCTCTCTACTCTCCCTTGTCTCTCTGTCCCCCCTCTGTCTCTGTCCCCATTTTTCTCCCCCGGTGTCTCTCTGTTCTCCTCTGTCTCTGTCCCCATTTTCCCCCCCCGGTGTCTCTCTGCTCCCCCTTATCTCTCTGTTCCCCTCTGTCTCTGTCCCCATTTTACCCCCCGGTGTCTCTCTGCCCCCCCCTTGTCTCTCTGCCCCCCATGTCTCTGTGTTCCCCTCTGTCTGTCTCTGTCCCCATTTCCCCCCCCCTCCCCCCCCGGTGTCTTTCTGCTCCCCCTTGTCTCTCTGTTTCCCTCTGTCCCCATTTTTCTCCCCCGGCGTCTTTTTGCTCCCCCTTGTCTCTCTGTTCCCCTCTGTCTGTCTCTGTCCCCATTTTCCCCCCCGGTGTCTCTCTTCTCCCCCATGTCTCTCTGTTCCCCTGTCTGTCTCTGTCCCCATTTTCCTCCCCCGGTGTCTCTCTGCCCCCCCTTGTCTCTCTGTTCCCCCTCTGTCTCTGTCCCCATTTTCCTCCCCCAGTGTCTCTCTGCTCCCCCCTGTCTCTCTGTTCCCCCTCTGTCTGTCTCTGTCCCCATTTTCCTCCCCCAGTGTCTCTCTGTCCCCCCTTGTCTCTCTGTTCTCCTCTGTCTCTGTCCCCATTTCCCCCCCCCCCGGTGTCTCTCTGCTCCCCCCTTGTCTCCCTGTTCCCCTCTGTCTGTCTCTGTCCCCATTTTTCTCACCCGTTGTCTCTCTGTTCCCCTGTCTCTGTCCCCATTTTTCTCTCCCGGTGTCTCTCTGCCCCCCATTGTCTCTCTGTCCCCCCTCTGTCTCTGTCCCCATATTTCTCCCCCGTGTCTCTCTGTTCCCCTCTGTCTGTCTCTGTCCCCATTCGTCTCCCCCGGTGTCTCTCTGCTCCCCCTTGTCTCTCTGTTCCCCCTCTGTCTGTCTCTGTCCCCATTTTCCTCCCCCGGTGTCTCTCTGCCCCCCCTTGTCTCTCTGTTCCCCCTCTGTCTCTGTCCCCATTTTTCTCCCCCGGTGTCTCTCTGCTCCCCCGTGTCTCTCTGTTCCCCTCTGTCTGTCTCTGTCCCCAGTTTTCTTCCCCGTGTCTCTCTGTTCCCCTCTGTCTCTGTCCCCATTTTTCTCCCCCCCGTCTCTGTGTTCCCCTCTGTCTCTGTCCCCATTTGTCTCCCCCGGTGTCTCTCTGCTCCCCCGTGTCTCTCTGTTCCCCTCTGTCTGTCTCTGTCCCCAGTTTTCTTCCCCGTGTCTCTCTGTTCCCCTCTGTCTCTGTCCCCAATTTTCTCCCCCGGTGTCTCTCTGCCCCCCCTTGTCTCTCTGTTCCCCTCTGTCCCCATTTTTCTCCCCCGTGTCTCTCTGTTCCCCTCTGTCTGTCTCTGTCCCCATTTTCCCCCCCGGTGTCTCTCTGCTCCCCCGTGTCTCTCTGTTCCCCTCTGTCTCTGTCCCCATTTTTCTCCCCCGGTGTCTCTCTGCTCCCCCTTGTCTCTCTGTTCCCCCCTGTCTCTGTCCCCATTTCTCTCCCCCGGCGTCTCTCTGCCCCCCCCCCGTGTCTCTCTGTTCCCCCCGTCTGTCTCTGTCCCCATTTGCCTCCCCCAGTGTCTCTCTGCCCCCCCGTGTCTCTGTGTTCCCCCCCATCTGTCTCTGTCCCCATTTTCCTCCCCCGGTGTCTCTCTGCTCCCCCATGTCTCTCTGTTCCCCTCTGTCTCTGTCCCCATTTTTCTCCCCAGTATCTCTCTGCTCCCCTTGTCTCTGTTCCCCTCTGTCTCTGTCCCCGTTTTTCTCCCCCGGTGTCTCTCTGCTCCCCCATGTCTCTCTGTTCCCCTCTGTCTCTGTCCCCATTTATCTCCCCCCATGTCTCTCTGACCCCCCCCTTGTCTCTCTGTTCCCCTCTGTCTCCGTCCCCATTTTTCTCCCCAGTGTCTCTCTGTCCCCCTCTGTCTCTGTCCCCATTGTCCCCCCCAGTGTCTCTCTGCTCCCCCGTGTCTCTCTGTTCCCCTCTGTCTCTGTCCCCATTTGTCTCCCCCGGTGTCTCTCTGTCCCCCGTCCCCCCCCCCCCCGTCTGTCTCTGTCCCCGTTTTCCTCCCCCGGTGTCTCTCTGCTCCCCCGTGTCTCTCTGTTCCCCTCTGTCTCTGTCCCCATTTTCCTCCCTCGGTGTCTCTCTGTTCCCCTCTGTCTCTGTCCCCATTTTTCTCCCCCCCGTCTCTGTGTTCCCCTCTGTCTCTGTCCCCATTTGTCTCCCCCGGTGTCTCTCTGCTCCCCCTTGTCTCTCTGTTCCCCCTCTGTCTGTCTCTGTCCCCATTCTTCTCCCCCGGTGTCTCTCTGTCCCCCCTTGTCTCTCTGTTCCCCTCTGTCTGTCTCTGTCCCCATTTTCCTCCCTCGGTGTCTCTCTGTTCCCCTCTGTCTCTGTCCCCATTTTCCTCCCCCAATGTCTCTCTGTTCCCCTCTGTCTCTGTCCCCATTTTCCTCCCCCAGTGTCTCTCTGCTCCCCCTTGTCTCTCTGTTCCCCCTCTGTCTGTCTCTGTCCCCATTTTTCTCCCCCCGGTGTCTCTCTGCTCCCCCGTGTCTCTCTGTTCCCCTCTGTCTCTGTCCCCATTTTTCTCCCCCGGTGTCTCTCTGCTCCCCGTGTCTCTCTGTTCCCCTCTGTCTGTCTCTGTCCCCAGTTTTCTTCCCCGTGTCTCTCTGTTCCCCTCTGTCTCTGTCCCCATTTTTCTCCCCCCCCGTCTCTGTGTTCCCCTCTGTCTCTGTCCCCATTTGTCTCCCCCGGTGTCTCTCTGCTCCCCCTTGTCTCTCTGTTCCCCCTCTGTCTGTCTCTGTCCCCATTCTTCTCCCCCGGTGTCTCTCTGTCCCCCCTTGTCTCTCTGTTCCCCTCTGTCTGTCTCTGTCCCCATTTTCCTCCCTCGGTGTCTCTCTGTTCCCCTCTGTCTCTGTCCCCATTTTCCTCCCCCAATGTCTCTCTGTTCCCCTCTGTCTCTGTCCCCATTTTCCTCCCCCAGTGTCTCTCTGCTCCCCCTTGTCTCTCTGTTCCCCCTCTGTCTGTCTCTGTCCCCATTTTTCTCCCCCGGTGTCTCTCTGCTCCCCCGTGTCTCTCTGTTCCCCTCTGTCTCTGTCCCCATTTGTCTCCCCCGGTGTCTCTCTGCTCCCCCGTGTCTCTCTGTTCCCCTCTGTCTGTCTCTGTCCCCAGTTTTCTTCCCCTTGTCTCTCTGTTCCCCTCTGTCTCTGTCCCCATTTTTCTCCCCCCGTCTCTGTGTTCCCCTCTGTCTCTGTCCCCATTTGTCTCCCCCGGTGTCTCTCTGCTCCCCCTTGTCTCTCTGTTCCCCCTCTGTCTGTCTCTGTCCCCATTTTCCTCCCCCAGTGTCTCTCTGTCCCCCCCTTGTCTCTCTGTTCCCCTCTGTCTCTGTCCCCATTTTTCTCCCCCGGTGTCTCTCTGCTCCCCGTGTCTCTCTGTTCCCCTCTGTCTGTCTCTGTCCCCAGTTTTCTTCCCCGTGTCTCTCTGTTCCCCTCTGTCTCTGTCCCCATTTTTCTCCCCCCCGTCTCTGTGTTCCCCTCTGTCTCTGTCCCCATTTGTCTCCCCCAGTGTCTCTCTGCTCCCCCGTGTCTCTCTGTTCCCCCCCATCTGTCTCTGTCCCCATTTTCCTCCCCTGGTGTCTCTCTGCTCCCCCTTGTCTCTCTGTCCCCCTCTGTCTCTGTCCCCATTTTCCTCCCCCGGTGTCTCTCTGCTCCCCCGTGTCTCTCTGTTCCCCTCTGTCTCTGTCCCCATTTTCCTCCCTCGGTGTCTCTCTGTTCCCCTCTGTCTCTGTCCCCATTTTTCTCCCCCCGTCTCTCTGTTCCCCTCTGTCTGTCTCTGTCCCCATTTGTCTCCCCCGGTGTCTCTCTGCTCCCCCGTGTCTCTCTGTTCCCCTCTGTCTGTCTCTGTCCCCATTTGTCTCCCCCGGTGTCTCTCTGCTCCCCCGTGTCTCTCTGTCCCCCTCTGTCTCTGTCCCCATTTGTCTCCCCCGGTGTCTCTCTGTCCCCCCCCCCCCCCGGTCTGTCTCTGTCCCCGTTTTCCTCCCCCGGTGTCTCTCGGCCCCCCCCCGATGTCTCTCGTCCCCCCCGTCTCCCCGAGTCTCTCCCGACCCGGGGGTCGTCTCTCCTCCGTCCCCGAGGTGCGGCTGAAGTACCGCTACAAGGCGCGGATCTTCCTGGAGGAGAGCCTCTCCTTCGGGGTCCTGGGCGAGCACGGCCGCGGGGTCACCGAGCACTTTGGCATCAACGTGAGTGCCCCGACCCCCGACCCCCGACCCCTGACCCCGCCGACCCCGCCCGGCCTCTCCCCTCCGCCCCGGCGGGGGCCGGGAGTCGAACCCGGGACCGCGGGCGGCCGCCCCGACCCTCCCCCTCCCCGGGCCGCGCCCCCGTCGTGCCCGCTTCCCGCCCGCGCCCACTTCCTGTCCGTGCTTGCCCGCTTCCTGTCCGCCCGTGCCCCCTTTATCTGCCCGTGCCCACTTCCCGTCCGCCCGTTCCCACTTCCCATCCGCCCGCGCTCACTTCCCGTCCGCCCGTGCCCACTTCCTGTCCGTACTTGCCCGCTTCCTGTCTACCCACACCCGCTTCCTGACCACGCACCCCACATCCTGTTGGCCCATCGCCCACTTCCCGTCCCCCCGCGCCCACTTCCCGTCCCCCCGCACCCACTTCCCGTCCACCATGCCCACTTCCTGTCCACCTGCACCCAATTCCTGTCCACCTGTGCTCACGTCCTGTCCACCCACGCCCACTTCCTGTCCACCATGCCCACTACGTGTCTACCCTCACCCACTTTTTGTCCACCTGCACCCACTTTCCGTCCACCATGCCCACTTCCCGTCCACCATGCCCACTTCCCGTCCACCCACGCTCACTTCCCATCCACCATGCCCACTTCCTGTCTGCCCGCGCCCACTTCCTGTCCACCCGTGCTTATGTCCCATCCACCTGTGCCCACTTCCTGTCTGCCCGCACCCACTTCCCGTCCACCACGCCCACTTCCCATCCACCTGCACCCACTTCCCGTCCACCACGCCCACTTCCTGCCCACCCGCGCCCACTGTCCGTCCACCATGCCCACTTCCCATCCGCCTGCGCTCACTTCCCATCCACCCGCACCCACTTCCCGTCCACCATGCCCACTTCCCATCCGCCCATGCCCACTTCCTGTCCACCCTGCCCACTTCCCATCCGCCCACGCCCACTTCCCGTCCACCCTGCCCACTTCCCATCTGCCCATGCCCACTTCCCGTCCGCCCGCGCCCACTTCCCGTCCACCCTGCCCACTTCCCGTCCACCCATGCTCACTTCCCATCCACCCACGCCCACTTCCCGTCCACCATGCCCACTTCCCGTCCGCTTGTGCTCACTTCCCATCCACCGTGCCCACTTCCTGTCTGCCTGCGCCCACTTCCTGTCCACCTGTGCTTATGTCCCATCCACCTGTGCCCACTGCCTGTCTGCCCGCACCCACTTCCCGTCCACCACGCCCACTTCCCGTCCACCCGCACCCACTTCCCGTCCACCATGCCCACTTCCTGCCCACCCGCACCCACTGTCCGTCCACCATGCCCACTTCCCATCCGCCTGCGCTCACTTCCCATCCACCCGCACCCACTTCCCGTCCACCATGCCCACTTCCCATCCGCCCATGCCCACTTCCCGTCCACCCTGCCCACTTCCCATCCGCCCACGCCCACTTCCCGTCCACCCTGCCCACTTCCCATCTGCCCATGCCCACTTCCCGTCCGCCCACGCCCACTTCCCGTCCACCCTGCCCACTTCCCGTCCACCCTGCCCACTTCCCGTCCACCCATGCTCACTTCCCATCCACCCACGCCCACTTCCCGTCCACCATGCCCACTTCCCGTCCGCTTGTGCTCACTTCCCATCCACCGTGCCCACTTCCTGTCTGCCTGCGCCCACTTCCTGTCCACCCGTGCTTATGTCCCATCCACCTGTGCCCACTGCCTGTCTGCCCACACCCACTTCCCGTCCACCACGCCCACTTCCTGTCCACCTGCACCCACTTCCCATCCACCACGCCCACTTCCCGTCCACCCGCGCCCACTTCCCGTCCACCACGCCCACTTCCTGCCCACCCGCGCCCACTGTCCGTCCACCATGCCCACTTCCCATCCGCCTGCGCTCACTTCCCATCCACCCATGCTCACTTCCCGTCCACCCTGCCCACTTCCCGTCCACCCACGCTCACTTCCCATCCACCCGCGCCCACTTCCCGTCCACCATGCCCACTTCCCGTCCGCTTGTGCTCACTTCCCGTCCACCATGCCCACTTCCCGTCCGCCTGTGCTCACTTCCCGTCCACCATGGCCACTTCCCGTCTGCCTGTGCTCACTTCCCGTCCACCGTGCCCACTTCCCATCTGCCCGCGCTCACTTCCCGCCCGCCCGCGCCCACTTCCCATCCACCATGCCCACTTCCCATCCACCATGCCCACTTCCCATCCGCCCGCACCCACTTCCCCGTCTGCCCGCGCCCACTTCCTGTCCGCCCGCACTCACATCCCATCCACCCACACCCACTTTCCATCCACCGTGCCCACTTCCCATCTGCCCGTGCCCACTTCCCATCCACCCATGCCCACTTCCCATCCACCCTGCCCACTTCCTGTCCGCCCACACCCACTTCCCATCTGCCCGCGCCCACTTCCTATCCATCATGCGCACTTCCCGCCCGCCCGCGCCCGCTTCCCGTCCACCACGCCCACTTCCCGTCTGCCCAGGCCCACTTCCCATCCACCCACTCCTGCTTCCCGTCCACCATGCCCACTTCCCATCCGCCCGCACTCACTTCCCGTCCACCACACCCACTTCCCGTCCTCCCGCACCCACTTCCCGCCCGCCCGGGCCCGCTTCCCGTCCACCATGCCTACTTCCCGCCCTCCCGTGCCCACTTCCCATCCACCCGCGCCCGCTTCCCGTCCGCCCGCGCCCACTTCCCATCCACCCGTGCCCACTTCCCGCCCACCCGCACCCACTGTCCGTCCACCATGCCCACTTCCCATCCGCCTGCGCTCACTTCCCATCCACCCGCACCCTCTTCCCGTCCACCATGCCCACTTCCCATCCGCCCATGCCCACTTCCCGTCCACCCTGCCCACTTCCCGTCCACCATGCCCACTTCCCGTCCGCCCGTGCCCACTTCCCGTCCGCCCGCGCCCACTTCCCATCCACCCGTGCCCACTTCCCATCCACCACGCCCACTTCCTGCCCACCCGCACCCACTGCCCGTCCACCATGCCCACTTCCCATCTGCCTGCGCTCACTTCCCATCCACCCATGCTCACTTCCCGTCCACCCTGCCCACTTCCCGTCCACCCATGCTCACTTCCCGTCCACCATGCCCACTTCCCATCTGCCTGCGCTCACTTCCCATCCACCCATGCTCACTTCCTGTCCACCCTGCCCACTTCCCGTCCACCCATGCTCACCTCCCATCCACCCACGCCCACTTCCCGTCCACCATGCCCACTTCCTGTCCGCTTGTGCTCACTTCCCATCCACCGTGCCCACTTCCCGTCCGCCCGCGCCCACTTCCCGTCCACCATGCCCACTTCCCGTCCACCATGCCCACTTCCCATCCGCACGCACTCACTTCCCGTCCACCGTGCCCACTTCCCGTCCACCACGCCCACTTCCCATCCACCCCCGCCCGCTTCCCGCCCGCCATTCCCGCTTCCCGCCCGCCATTCCCGGCAGATCGAGGACATCGACCTGATCAGCGCCAACATGGAGAACGCGCTGGCCTCGGTGGGCGGCTTCTGCTGCGGGCGCTCCTTCGTCGTCGACCACCAGGTGGCGCCGCGGGCCCGGGGGCGGGGGGCTGACGGCCTTGACCCCTCCGTGACCCCCTCGTGACCCCCGCGTGACCCCTCCGTGACCCCGCGGTGACCCCGCGGCGCCTCCCCCAGCGCCTGTCGGGGCAGGGCTACTGTTTCTCCGCCTCCCTGCCGCCGCTGCTGGCCGCCGCCGCCATCGAGGCCCTCAACGTCATGGAGGACGACCCGGGTACGGCCGGACCCCTCCGCGCGTCCGTGTGCACGCGTGTCCTCCGTGTGGAGGCGTGTCCCCGGCCACGCGTGCGGCCTTGTTTGTGTGTGCGTGTGCGCGCGTGCGCGTCCCCGAGGGCGCACGCGCCTGCGCGTGTCTGTGGGCCCCGGTGTCCGTGTCTGCGTGTGTGTGTGTGTGTGTGTCTGTGTGCGTGGGTGTGTCTGCGTGTGCGCGTGTGCGTCCCCGAGCGCGCGCAGGCGCGCGCGTGTCTGTGGGCCCGTGTGTCCGTGTGTGTGTCTGTGTGTCTGTGTGTGTGTGTCTGTGTTCACGGTTGTGTCTGTGCGTGTGCGTCCCCGAGTGCACGCACGCATACGTGTGCCTGTGGGCCCTTGTGTCCGTGTCGGCATGTGTGTGTGTCTGTGCTTGTGTGTCTGAGTGTGTGGGTGCTTCTGTGCGTGCGCTTGTGCCTGCGTGTGTGCGTGTGTGTGTCCCTGAGTGTACGCACGCATACATGTGTCTGTGGGCCCGTGTGTGTGTGTGTGTGTGTGTGTGTGTGTGAGTCTGTGCGGGCCCTTGTGTCCGTGTCTGCGTGTGCGTGCGGCTGTGTGTGTGTGTGTGTGTGTGCCTGGGCAGGCCATTCTGTCCATGTGTGCGTGTGGCTGTGTGTCTGTGTGTGTGTGTGTCTGCGCGTGGGTGTGTCTGTGCGTGTGCTTGTGTCTGCGTGGGCGCATGGGTGTCCCTGAGTGTGCGCACGTGTGCGTGTGTGTCTGTGGGCCCGTGTGTCCGTGTGTGTGTGTGTCTGTGTCTGTGTTCATGGTTGTGTCTGTGCGTGCGCCTGTGTCTGCGTGTGCGCGTGCGCGACCCCGAGCGCGCGCACGCATACGTGTGCCTGTGGGCCCCTGTGTCCGTGTCTGCGTGTGTGTGTGTGTGTGTGTGAGTCTGTGTGTTCGTGGTTGTGTCTGTGCGTGCGCTTGTGTCTGCCTGTGCGCGTGTGCGTCCCCGAGCGCACGCACATACGTGTGTCTGTGGGCGTCTGGGTGTCTGCGGGCGTGGGCGTGTCTGTGCATGCGCTTGCGTCTGCGTGTGCGCGTGTGCGTCCCCGAGCACGCGCAGGCGTACGCGTGTCTGTGGGCCCGTGAGTCCGTGTCTGTGTGTGTGTGTGTGTCTGTGTTCATGGTTGTGTCTGTGCGTGTGCGTCCCCGAGTGCACGCACGCATACGTGTGCCTGTGGGCCCTTGTGTCCGTGTCTGCGTGTGTGTGGGTGTGTGTCTGTGTGTGAGTCTGCGTGCGTGGGTGTGTCTGTGCATGTGCTTGTGTCTGCGTGTGCGCGTCCCCGATGCGCGCACGCGTACGCGTGTCTGTGGGCCCGTGAGTCCGTGTGTGTGTGTGTCTGTGTGTGCGTGTGCTTGTGTCCATGCGTATGTCCGTGTCTGCGTGCGTGCGTTTCTGGGTGCGTGGGTCTGTCTGTGCGTGCGCTTGTGCCTGCGTGTGCGTCCCCGAGTGTGCGCGCGTGCGTGTGTCTGCGGGCGTGGGCGTGCCTGTGCATGCGCTTGTGTCTGCGTGTGCGCGTGTGCGTCCCCGAGCGCGCGCACGCGTACGCGTGTCTGTGGGCCCGTGTGTCCGTGTCTCTGTGTGTGTGTGTCTGTGTGTCTGTGTGTCTCATGGTTGTGTCTGTGCATGCGCTTGCGTCTGCGTGTGCGCGTCCCCGATGCGCGCACGCGTACGCGTGTCTGTGGGCCCATGAGTCCGTGTCTCTGTGTGTGTGTGTCTGTGTGTTCGTGGTTGTGTCTGTGCGTGCGCCTGTGTCTGCCTGTGCGCGCGTGCGTCCCCGAGCGCGCGCACGCATACGTGTGCCTGTGGGCCCTTGTGTCCGTGTCTGCGTGTGTGTGTGTCTGTGTTTGTGTGTCTGAGTGTGTGGGTGTTTCTGTGCGTGCGCTTGTGCCTGCGTGTGTGCGTGTGTGTGTCCCTGAGTGTACGCACGCATACATGTGTCTGTGGGCCCATGTGTCCGTGTGTGTGTGTGTGTGAGTCTGTGCGGGCCCTTGTGTCCGTGTCTGCGTGTGCGTGCGGCTGTGTGTGTGTGTGTGTGTGTGTGCCTGGGCAGGCCATTCTGTCCATGTGTGCGTGTGGCTGTGTGTCTGTGTGTGTGTGTGTCTGCGCGTGGGTGTGTCTGTGCGTGTGCTTGTGTCTGCGTGGGCGCATGGGTGTCCCTGAGTGTGCGCACGTGTGCGTGTGTGTCTGTGGGCCCGTGTGTCCGTGTGTGTGTGTGTCTGTGTCTGTGTTCATGGTTGTGTCTGTGCGTGCGCCTGTGTCTGCGTGTGCGCGTGCGCGACCCCGAGCGCGCGCACGCATACGTGTGCCTGTGGGCCCCTGTGTCCGTGTCTGCGTGTGTGTGTGTGTGTGTGTGTGAGTCTGTGTGTTCGTGGTTGTGTCTGTGCGTGCGCTTGTGTCTGCGTGTGCGCGTGTGCATCCCCGAGTGTGCGCAAGCATACGCGTGTCTGTGGGACCATGTGTCCGTGTGTGTCGGTGTGTCTGTGTGTTCATGGTTGTGTCTGTGCGTGCGCTTGTGTCTGCGTGTGCGCGTGTGCGTCCCCGAGTGCACACACACATACGTGTGTCTGTGAGCGTCTCGGTGTCTGCGGGCGTGGGCGTGCCTGTGCATGCGCTTGTGTCTGCGTGTGCACGTCCCCAATGCGCACACGCGTACGCGTGTCTGTGGGCCCATGAGTCCGTGTCTCTGTGTGTGTGTGTCTGTGTGTGTGTGTGTCTGTGTGTTCGTGGTTGTGTCTGTGCACACGTGCGTCCCCGAGTGCGCGCACGCATACGTGTGCCTGTGGGCCCTTTTGTGTCCGTGTCTGCGTGTGTGTGGGGGTGTGTGTGTGTGTGTGAGTCTGCGTGCGTGGGTGCGTCTGTGCCTGCGCGTGTGCACACGTGCGTCCCCGAGCGCGCGCACGCATACGTGTGCCTGTGGGCCCTTGTGCCTGTGTCTGCGTGTGCGTGGGTGTCTGTGTGTCTGCGGGTGTCTGTGTGTGTGCACGTGTGTCTGTGTGCATGGGTGTGCATGGGTGTGTCTGTGCATGCGCTTGTGCCTGCGTGTGTGCATGGGTGTGTGCGTCTGTGAGCCCATGTGTCCATGTCTCTGTGTGTGTGTGTGTGTGTGTGTGTGTGTGTCTGTGGGCCCATGTGTCCATGTCTCTCTGTGTGTGTGTGTGTGTGTGTGTGTGTGTGTGTGTGTGTGTCTGTGGGCCCATGTGTCCACGTCTGTGTGTGTGTGTGTGTGTTTGTGTGGGTGTCTGTGCATGCGCTTGTGTCCGTGTCTGTGCGTAAGTCCGTGCGTGCGTCTGTGTCTGTGTGTGTCCGTGTGCGCGTGTCTCTGTGCCCGTGTGGCTGTGTGTGTGCATGTCTATGTGTGTGTGTGTCTGCGTGTTTACCGAGTGCCCATGCGTATGCGTGGGTATATGTGTATCTGTGTGTGTGTGTGTGTGTGTGTGTGTGTGTGTATGTGTCTGTGTGCGTGTATCTGAATCTATACATGTATATGCGTGTCCGTGCCTATGTGTATGTGTCTGTGTGTGTCTGCGCATGTGCGCTTGTGCCCATGTATGCGTGTCCTGTGTGTATCTACGCATGCGCCTATGCGCTTCTGTCCATGTATACGCGTGTGTTCCCATGTACACGCACACGCGTGGGTCCGCACACGCGTGTGTCTGCACACGCGCGCGCGCTCTTAGGCCTCTTCCAGGTGCTGCGGAAGAAGTGCGAGCAAATGCACCGGGCCCTGCAGGGGTGAGTCGGGCTTCGGGGGGGCGGGGGGTGGGGGAGACGCCCCCGGGCCTCAGTTTCCCCCCTCCGCCCACCCCCGGGGCGCTGTGCTGGACGCCCCGCCGCGTGTCTATCGCCAGGACGCCCGGGCTGGCCGTGGTCGGGGAGCCCTGCTCGCCCGCCCTCCACCTGCAGCTGGCCCGCCCCGCCGCCGGGGCCCGCCGGGACCACGTGCGAATCCTGCAGCGCCTCGTCGACTATGTGAGAGACGCCCCCCACCCCCCCGCGGCGGGCGGGGAAACCGAGGCGCGCGTGCGGGGAAACCGAGGCGCGCGGCCGTGTCGCGCGCTTTCCGTTCATCCGCTGTCGCGCTTGCCGGGCGCTCAGTATGTAGCGAGCGCTGTGCTGAGCGCCCGGGAGAGGACGATACCGCGATATAACACGTCTGTTTGTTCGGTCGTATTTATTGAGCGCCTACCGAGCGCGGAGCACTGTGCTGAGCGCTCGGGAGAGGACGGCACCGCGATGTAACGCGTCTGTTTGTTTGGTCCTATTTATTGAGCGCCTACCGAGCGCGGAGCACTGTGCTGAGCGCTCGGGAGAGGACGACACCGCGATGTAACGCGTCTGTTTGTTTGGTCCTATTTATTGAGCGCCTACCGGGCGCGGAGCGCTGTGCTGAGCGCTCGGGAGAGGACGGCACCGCGATGTAACGCGTCTGTTTGTTTGGTCCTATTTATTGAGCGCCTACCGAGCGCGGAGCACTGTGCTGAGCGCTCGCGTCTGTTCGTCCGGTCGTATTTATTGAGCGCCTGCCGTGGGCAGAGCACTGTGCTGAGCGCTCCGGAGAGGACGACACAGCGATGTAACACGTTTGTTTGTCCGGTCGTATTTATTGAGCGCCTACCAAGCGCGGAGCACTGTGCTGAACGCTCGGGAGAGGGCGACACCGCGATGTAACACGTCTATTTGTTTGGTCCTATTTATTGAGCGCCTACCGAGCGCGGAGCGCTGTGCTGAGCGCTCCGGAGAGGACGACACAGCGATGTAACATGTTTGTTCGTCCGGTCGTATTTATTGAGCGCCTACCGAGCGCGGAGCACTGTGCTGAGCGCTCGGGAGAGGACGATACCGCGATGTAACACGTCTATTTGTTTGGTCCTATTTATTGAGCGCCTACCAAGCGCGGAGCACTGTGCTGAGCGCTCCGGAGAGGACGACACAGCGATGTAACATGTTTGTTCGTCCGGTCGTATTTATTGAGCGCCTACCGAGCGCGGAGCACTGTGCTGAGCGCTCGGGAGAGGACGATACCGCAATGTAACACGTCTATTTGTTTGGTCCTATTTATTGAGCGCCTACCAAGCGCGGAGCACTGTACTGAGCGCTCCGGAGAGGACGACACAGCGATGTAACATGTTTGTTTGTCCGGTCGTATTTATTGAGCGCCTACCGAGCGCGGAGCGCTGTGCTGAGCGCTCGGGAGAGGACGACACCGCGATGTAACGCGTCTGTTTGTTTGGTCCTATTTATTGAGCACCTACCGAGCGCGGAGCACTGTACTGAGCGCTCGCGTCTGTTCGTCCGGTCGTATTTATTGAGCGCCTGCCGTGGGCAGAGCACTGTGCTGAGCGCTCCGGAGAGGACGACACAGCGATGTAACATGTTTGTTTGTCCGGTCGTATTTATTGAGCGCCTACCGAGCGCGGAGCGCTGTGCTGAGCGCTCGGGAGAGGACGATACCGCAATGTAACACGTCTATTTGTTTGGTCCTATTTATTGAGCGCCTACCAAGCGCGGAGCACTGTGCTGAGCGCTCCAGAGAGGACGACACAGCGATGTAACATGTTTGTTCGTCCGGTCGTATTTATTGAGCGCCTACCGAGCGCGGAGCACTGTGCTGAGCGCCCGGGAGAGGACGACACCGCGATGTAACACGTCTATTTGTTTGGTCCTATTTATTGAGCGCCTACCGAGCGCGGAGCACTGTGCTGAGCGCTCGCGTCTGTTCGTCCGGTCGTATTTATTGAGCGCCTGCCGTGGGCAGAGCACTGTGCTGAGCGCTCTGGAGAGGACGACACAGCGATGTAACATGTTTGTCCGGTTGTATTTATTGAGCGCCTACCGAGCGCGGAGGGCTGTGCTGAGCGCTCGGGAGAGGACGATACCGCGATGTAACGCATTTATTCGTCCGGTTATATTTATTGAGCGCCTACCGAGTGCGGAGCACTGTGCTGAGCGCTCGCGTCTGTTCGTCCGGTCGTATTTATTGAGCGCCTACCGAGCGCGGAGCACTGTGCTGAGCGCTCGGGAGAGGACGATACCACAATTTACCGCTTTTATTCGTCTGGTCGTATTTATTGAGCGCCTACCGAGCGCGGAGCGCTGTGCTGAGCGCTCAGGAGAGGACGATACCGCGATATAACGCATTTATTCGTCCGGTTATATTTATTGAGCGCCTACCGAGCGCGGAGCACTGTACTGAGCGCTCGCGTCTGTTCGTCCAGTCATATTTATTGAGCGCCTACCGAGCGCGGAGCACTGTGCTGAGCGCTCGGGAGAGGACGACACCGCGATGTAACGCGTCCGTTCGTCCGGTCGTATTTATTGAGCACTTACCGAGCGCGGAGCACTGTGCTGAGCGCTCCGGAGAGGACGACACAGCGATGTAACGTGTTTGTCCGGTCGTATTTATTGAGCGCCTACCGAGCGTGGAGCACTGTGCTGAGCGCTCGGGAGAGGACAATACCGCAACGTAGCACATTCATGGTTTATTCATTGTGATACTTATTGGGCGCTCGCTGTGTGCTAAGCACTGTACTAAGCACTCGGAGGAGGACGATACCGCGATATAGCACGTCTGTTCATCCGGTCGTATTTATTGAGCGCCTACCAAGCGCGGAGCACTGTGCTGAGCGCTCGGGAGAGGACGACACCACGATTAAACGCATTTATTCGTCTGGTCGTATTTATTGAGCGCCTACCGAGCGCGGAGCACTGTGCTGAGCGCTCGGGAGAGGACGATACCGCAATATAACACGTCTATTTGTTTGGTCGTATTTATTGAGCGCCTACCGAGCGCGGAGCACTGTGCTGAGCGCTCCGGAGAGGACGACACCGCAATTTAACGCATTTATTCGTCCGGTTGTATTTATTGAGCGCCTACCGAGCGCGGAGCACTGTGCTGAGCGCTCGGGAGAGGACGATACCGCGATGTAACGCATTTATTCGTCCGGTCGTATTTATTGAGCGCCTACCGAGCGCGGAGCACTGTGCTGAGCGCTCGGGAGAGGATGACACCGCGATGTAATGCGTCCGTTCGTCCGGTCGTATTTATTGAGCGCCTGCCGTGGGCAGAGCACTGTGCTGAGCGCTCGGGAGAGGACGACACCGCGATGTAACGCGTCTGTTCGTCCGGTCGTATTTATTGAGCGCCTACCGAGCGCAGAGCACTGTACTGAGCGCCCGGGAGAGGACGGCACCGCGATTTAACGCATTTATCCGTCCGGTCGTATTTATTGAGCGCCTACCGAGCGCGGAGCACTGTGCTGAGCGCTCGGGAGAGGACGATACCGCGATTTAACGCATTTATTCGTCCGGTCATATTTATTGAGCGCCTACCGAGCGCGGAGCACTGTGCTGAGCGCTCCGGAGAGGACGACACCGCAATTTAACGCATTTATCCGTCCGGTCGTATTTATTGAGCGCCTACCGAGCGCAGAGCACTGTACTGAGCGCCCGGGAGAGGACGACACCGCGATTTAACGCA
Source organism: Tachyglossus aculeatus (assembly GCF_015852505.1). NCBI lineage: Eukaryota > Metazoa > Chordata > Mammalia > Monotremata > Tachyglossidae > Tachyglossus > Tachyglossus aculeatus. The sequence continues at coordinate 636,478 of NW_024044860.1, read as the reverse complement.
TTTATTCATCCAGTTATATTTATTGAGCGCCTACTGAGCGCGGAGCGCTGTGCTGAGCGCTCGGGAGAGGATGATACCGCGATGTAACGCGTCTGTTCGTCCGGTCGTATTTATTGAGCGCCTGCCGAGCGCGGAGCACTGTGCTGAGCGCTCGGGAGAGGACGATACCGCGATTTACCGCATTTATTCATCCGATTATATTTATTGAGCACTTACTGAGCGCAGAGCACTGTGCTGAGCGCTCGGGAGAGGATGATATGGCGATATAACACGTCTGTTCGTCCGGTTGTATTTATTGAGCGCCTACCGAGCGCGGAGCACTGTGCTGAGCGCTCCGGAGAGGACGACACCGCAATTTAACGCATTTATTCGTCCGGTTGTATTTATTGAGCGCCTACCGAGCGCGGAGCACTGTACTGAGCGCTCGGGAGAGGACGACACCGCGATTAAACGCATTTATCCGTCCGGTCGTATTTATTGAGCGCCTACCGAGCGCGGAGCACTGTGCCGAGCGCTCGGTCCATCCGTCCGCCCGGGGTACTTACTGAACGCTCCTTCCTTCTCTCTTTCCCGCTTGCCGTCCGTCCCGCCCGCCTCCGCCGGGCAGTGCCTCGAGAGGGGGATTGCGCTGACTCAGGCCCGGTACCTGGACAAGGAGGAGAAGCACCTGCCCCCGCCCAGGTGGGTGCTGCTGTGGACGCCCCCGTCCCGCGGATAATCGACAGCCGGGGGCGGATAATGGAGAGTCGGTGGAGGGAGAGCCCCGGAGAGTCGAGGGTTGGGGGGGGCGGATAATCGAGAGGCCGGGTAACGGAGGGTCGGGGATGGACGGGCCGGATAATCGAGAGCCTGGGGGGCGGGGGGGCGGAAAATGGGGAGGCGGGGGCCGGATAATCGAGAGTCGGGGCGGATGATCGAAAGTTGCAGGGCGGGAGGGTCGGGTAACGGAGGGTCGGGGATGGGCAGGACGGATAATCCAGAGTTGGGAGCGGATAATCCAAAGGCAGGGGGCGGGAGGGGCGGAAAATGGGGGGTCAGGGGCCGGATAATCCAGAGTCGGGGCGGAGGATCGAGAGTCGGGCCGGATGATCGAAAGTTGCAGGGCGGGAAGGCCGGGTAACGGAGGGTCGGGGATGGGCAGGACGGATAACCCGGAGTTGGGAGCGGATAATCGAAAGGCAGGGGGGCGGGAGGGGCGGGGATGGACAGGACGGATAATCCAGAGTTGGGAGCGGGTAATCGAGTCGGGGCGGAGGGGCCGGATAATCGCAAGTCAGGGGGCGGGAGGGCCGGGTAATGGAGGGTCGGGGATGGACAGGACGGATAATCCAGAGTTGGGAGCGGGTAATCGAGTCAGGGCAGAGGGGCCGGTTAAAAATAATAATAATAATAATAATTTTGGTATTTGTTGTTTGGTATGTGCTAAGCGCTGGATAATCGGGGTGGGGGTGGGGGGGCACTAAAGGGCCAGATAGTCGAGAGTTGGGGCGGATGATGGAGAGTCGGGCCGGATAATCCAAAGTTGTGGGGTGGGAGGGGCGGATAATGCAGGGTTGAGGATGGACGGGGCGGATAATCGAGAGGCGGGCAGGAGGGGCCGGATAACGGGGGGTCGGGGATGGACGGGCCGGATGATCGAGAGCCGGGGGGGGCGGAAAATGGGGAGTCGGGGGCCGGATAATCGAGAGTCGGGGCAGATGATCGAGAGTCGGGGTGGATGATCAAAGGTTGCAGGGCGGGAGGGCCGGGAAACGGAGGGTCGGGGATGGGCAGGACGGATAACCCAGAGTTGGGAGCGGATAATCGAAAGGCAGGGGGGCGGGAGGGGCGGAAAATGGGGGGTCGGGGGCCGGATAATCGAGAGTCGGGGCGGATGATCGAGAGTCGGGGTGGATGATCGAAAGTTGCAGGGCGGGAGGGCCGGGTAACGGAGGGTCGGGGATGGGCAGGACGGATAACCCAGAGTTGGGAGCGGATAATCGAAAGGCAGGGGGGCGGGAGGGGCGGGGATGGACAGGACGGATAATCCAGAGTTGGGAGCGGGTAATAGTAATAATTTTGGTATTTGTTCAGTGCTTACTATGTGCTAAGTGCTGGATAATCGGGTCGGGGGGGGGGGGGGGCACTAAAGGGCCAGAGAGTCGAGAGTTGGGGCGGATGATGGAGAGTCGGGCCGGATAATTGAAAGTTGTGGGGCGGGAGGGGCGGAAAATGGAGAGTCGGGTGGATAATCGGGGGGCGGGGGGGGGCACTAAAGGGCCAGATAATCGAGAGTTGGGGCGGATGATGGAGAGTCGGGCCGGATAATCGAAAGTTGCAGGGCGGGAGGGCCGGGTAATGGAGGGTCGGGGATGGGCAGGACGGATAACCCAGAGTTGGGAGCGGATAATCGAAAGGCAGGGGGGCGGGAGGGGTGGGGATGGACAGGACGGATAATCCGGAGTTGGGAGCGGGGAATAGTAATAATTTTGGTATTTGTTCAGTGCTTACTATGTGCTAAGCGCTGGGTAATCGGGGGGGGCACTAAAGGGGCAGATAATCGAGAGGTTGGGGCGGATGATGGAGTGTCGGGCCGGATAATCCAAAGTTGCGGGGCGGGAGGGGCGGGGATGGACAGGACGGATAATCCAGAGTTGGGAGCGGGTAATCGAGTCGGGGCGGAGGGGCCGGATAATCGAAAGTCAGGGGGCGGGAGGGCCGGGTAATGGAGGGTCGGGGATGGACAGGACGGATAATCCAGAGTTGGGAGCGGGTAATAGAGTCAGGGCAGAGGGGCCGGTTAAAAATAATAATAATAATGATAATTTTGGTATTTGTTCAGTGCTTACTATGTGCTAAGCGCTGGATAATCGGGGTGGGGGTGGGGGGCACTAAAGGGCCAGAGAGTCGAGAGTTGGGGCGGATGATGGAGAGTCGGGCCGGATAATCCAAAATTGGGGCAGGAGGGGCGGAAAATGGAGAGTCAGGGACCGGATAATCGGGGGGGTGGACCTATCGGGGCTGGATAATCGAGAGTTGGGGCGGATGATCTAGAGTCGGGCCGGATAATCGAAAGTTGCGGGGTGGGAGGGTCGGGGATGGACAGGACGGGTAATCCAGAGTTGGGAGCGGGTAATCGAGTCGGGGCGGAGGGGCCGGATAATCGGAAGTCAGGGGGCGGGAGGGCCGGGTAGTGGAGGGTCGGGGATGGGCAGGACGGATAATCCAGAGTTGGGAGCGGGTAATTGAGTCGGGGCAGAGGGGCCGGTTAATAGTAATAATAATAATAACAATAATAATAATTTAGGTATTTGTTCAGTGCTTACTATGTGCCAAGCACTGTTTTAAGCGCTGGATAATCGAGGGGGGGGGGGGGGGCCGCTAAAGGGCCAGGTAATCGAGAGTAGGGGCGGATGATGGAGAGTCAGGCCGGATAATCCAAAGGTGGGGGGCAGGAGGGGCGGAAAATGGAGAGTCAGGGACCGGATAAACCGGGGGGATGGCCCTATCGGGGCTGGATAATCGAGAGTCGGGGCTGATGATCTAGAGTCGGGCCGGATAATCGAAAGTTGCGGGGCGGGGGGGCCGGGTAATGGAGGGTCGGGGGTGGGCAGGACAGATAATCCAGAGTTGGGAGCGGGTAATCGAGTCGGGGCAGAGGGGCCGGATAATCGAAAGTCAGGGGGCGGGGGGGGGCGGGGATGGACAGGACGGATAATCCAGAGTTGGGAGCGGGTAATCGAGTCGGGGCGGAGGAGCCGGTTAACAATAACAATAATAATAATAATTTTGGTATTTGTTCAGTGCTTACTATGTGCTAAGCGCTGGATGATCGGGGGGGTGGGGTGGGGGGTACTAAAGGGCCAGATAATCGAGAGTCGGGGCGGATGATGGAGAGTCGGGCCGGATAATCCAAAGTTTGGGGGCGGGAGGGCCGGATAACGGAGGGCCGGACAGGAGGGGCCGGATAATAATAAAAATGATACTAATAACGACAACATTTATTAAGCGCTTACTATGTGCAAAGCACTGCTGAGCGCTGAATCGAAAGTCGGAGGGGGTGGGAGGGCCGGATAATGGAGAGAAAGGGCGGATAATCCAGAGTGCAGGGGGGCGGATAATGGAGAGTCAGGGGGCGGAGGGGCCGGATAATCGGAGGGTGGCCCTAAAGGGCCGGATAATCGAGAGTTGGGGCGGATGATAATACTAATAACGATGGCATTTAGTAAGTGCTTACTATGTGCAAAGCACTGTGCCGAGCGCTGAATCGAAAGTCCGGGGTGGGGTGGGGGGGCCCGGATAACTGAGGGTTGGGGCTGGATGGGCCGGATAATGGAGAGAAAGAGCGGATAATTCAGAATCCAGGGGACGGATAATGGAGAGTCAGGGGGCAGAGGGGCCGGATAATCGGAGGGTGGCCCTAAAGGGCCAGATATAATCGAGAGTTGGGGCGAGTGATCGAGGGGCCGGATAATAATAACAATAATACTAATAATGATGGCATTTATTAAGCGCTTACTATGTGCAAAGCCCTGTGCTGAGCGCTGAATCGAAAGTCCGGGGGGGGTGGAAGAGCCGGATAACGGAGGGTCGGGGCTGGACGGGCCGGATAATGGAGAGAAAGAGCGGATAATCCAGAATCCAGGGGGCGGATAATGGAGAGTCAGGGGACGGCTAATCGGAGGGTGGCCCTAAAGGGCCGGATAATCGAGAGTTGGGGCGGATGATCGAGTCGGAGGAGGGGGCCGGTTAATAATATTAATAATGATGGCATTTATGAAGCGCTTACTATGTGCCAAGCACTGTGCCGAGCGCTGAATCGAAAGTCCGGGAGGGCCGGATGACAGAGGGTCGGGGCTGGACGGGCCGGATAATGGAGAGGAGGGGTGGATAATCCAGAGTCCGGGGGCAGAAGGGGCCGGATAATAATAATACTAATGATGATGGCGTTTATTAAGCGCTTACTATGTGCAAAGCACTGTGCCAAGCGCTGAATCGAAAGTCCGGGAGGGCCGGGGCTGGACGGACCGGATAATGGAGAGAAGGGGCGGATAATCCAGAGTCTGAGGGCAGAAGGGGCCGGATAATAATAATACTAATAATGATGGCGTTTATGAAGCGCTTACTATGTGCAAAGCACTGTGCCGAGCGCTGAATCCAAAGTCCGGGGGGGGGGGGGGGGGGGGGAGGGCCGGATAACGGAGGGTCGGGGCTGGACAGGCCGGATAATGGAGAAAAAGGGCGGATAATCCAGAGTCTGGGGGCACAGGGGGCCGGATATTAATAATAATAATAATAATGATGGCATTTATTAAGCGCTTACTATGTGCAAAGCACTGTGCTGAGCGCTGAATTGAAAGTCCGGGGGGGGTGGGAGGGCCGGATAATGGAGAGAAGGGGCGGATAATCCAGAGTCCGGGGGCAGAAGGGGCCGGATAATCATAATAATAATGATGATGGCATTTATTAAGCGCTTACTATGTGCAAAGCACTGTGCCGAGCGCTGAATTGAAAGTCCGGGGGGGGTGGGAGGGCCGGATAATGGAGAGAAGGGGCGGATAATCCAGAGTCCGGGGGCAGAAGGGGCCGGATAACAGAGAGTTTGGGGGCGGGGGCTGGATAATGGGGAGCCGAGGGGCCGTCTATGACATTCTCTCTCTCTCTCTCTCTCCCCGTGTCTCTCCCCTCGCCCCCGTCTCTCCCCGTCTCTGTGCCCCCTCCGTATCTCTCCTCCTCGTCTCTGTCTCTCTCCCATCTCCATCTCTGGGCCGCCGTCCTTGTCTCTGTCTCTCTCCTCGTCCTCTCCCTGTCTCTGTCTCTCCCCATCTCTGTCTCTCCCCCCTACGTCTCTCCCTCTCACCCCCGTATCTGTCTCTCTCCATCTCTGGTCCTCCCCTGTCTCTCACTGTCTCTGTCCCCTCTCCGTATCTCTCCTCCTCGTCTCTGTCTCTCCCCCGTCTCCATCTCTGGGCCGCTGTCCTTGTCTCTCTCCTCCCGGGGTGTGTCTCTCCTCATCCTCACCCCGTCTCTGTCTCTCTCCCGTCTCCATCTCTGAGCCGCCGTCCTTGTCTCTGTCTCTCTCCTCCCGGGGTGTGTCTCTCCTCATCCTCTCCCTGTCTCTGTCTCCCACTCCCATCTCTCCCCGCCTCTGTCTCTCCCCATCTCTGTCTCTCCCCCCTACATCTCTCCATCTCTGTCTCTCACCCCCATCTCTGTCTCTCCCCATTCTTCAACCCTGTCTCTCCTCTCCCCGTCTCCATCTCTCACCCCTACGTCTCTCCATCTCTGTCTCTCGTCCCCATCTCTGTCTCTCCCCGATCTCCCACCGTCTCTCCCGATCTCCCACCGTCTCTCCCCTCCCCGATCTCTGACTCCATCTCTCCCCATCTCCGTCTCTCCGTCTCTGTCTCTCATCCCCATCTCTGTCTCTCCCCATTCCTCAACCATATCTCTCCCCTCCCCGATCTCTCCATCTGTCTCTCCCCCCTATGTCTCCCCATCTCCGTCTCCCCCCCACGTCTCCGTCTCTGTCTCTCGTCCCCATCTCTGTCTCTCCCCATTCCTCAACCGTATCTCTCCCCTCCCGATCTCTGACTGTCTCTCTCCATCTCTGTCTCTCCCCGTCTCTGTCTCTCCCCAATCTCCCACCCCGTCTCTCCCCCTCACCCCTACGTCTCTCCATCTCTGTCTCTCCCCGGTCTGACCCCGTCTCTCCCCATCTCCCCCCCCTGCATCTCTCCGTCTCTGTCTCTCACCCCCATCTCTGTCCCCATTCCTCAACCGTATCTCTCCCCTCCCCAATCTCTAACTGTCTCTCCCCATTTGTCTCTCCCGTCTCTGTCTCTCCCCATCTCTGTCACCCCTACGTCTCTCCATCTCTCATCCCCATCTCTGTCTCTCCTCGATCTCTCACCCCTACATCTCTCCATGTCTGTCTCTCTTGCCCGTCTCCCCCGATCTCTGACCCCATCTCCGTCTCTCGCCCTGCATCTCTCCGTCTCTGTCTCTCATCCCCATCTCTGTCTCTCCCCATTCCTCAACCGTATCTCTCCCCTCCCCAATCTCTGACTCCGTCTCTCCCCCCCTGCATCTCTCCGTCTCTGTCTCTCACCCCCATCTCTGTCCCCATTCCTCAACCGTATCTCTCCCCTCCCCAATCTCTAACTGTCTCTCCCCATTTGTCTCTCCCGTCTCTGTCTCTCCCCATCTCTGTCCCTCACCCCTGCATCGCTCCGTCTTTCTCTCATCCCCATCTCTGTCTCTCCCCGATCTCTCCCCCCTACATCTCTCCATGTCTGTCTCTCTTGCCCGTCTCCCCCGATCTCTGACTCCGTCTCTCCCCGTCTCCGTCTCTCCCCCTGCATCTCTCCGTCTCTGTCTCTCATCCCCATCTCTGTCTCTCCCCATTCTCCAACCGTATCTCTCCCCTCCCCGATCTCTAACTGTCTCTCCCCATCTCTGTCTCTCCCCATCTCTGTCTCTCCCCATGTCTCTCACCCCTACGTGTCTCCATCTCTGTCTCTCATGCCCATCTTCGTCTCTCCCCGATCTCTCCCCTCCCCAATCTCTGACTGACTCCATCTCTCCCCATCTCTGTCTCTCACCCCTACGTCTCTCCATCTCTCTCTCATCCCCATCTCTGTCTCTCCCCTCCCCGATCTCTGACTCCATCTCTCCCCATCTCCGTCTCTCCCCCCTACGTCTCTCCATCTCTGTCTCTCCCCATCTCTGTCTCTCACCCCTGCATCTCTCCATCTCTGTCTCTCACCCCATCTCTGTCTCTCCCCATTCTCCAACCGGATCTCTCCCCTCCCCGATCTCTGACTGTCTCTCCCCATCTCTGTCTCTCCCTGTCTCTCTCTCCCCGATCTCCCACCCCGTCTCTCCCCTCCCCGATCTCTGACTCCGTCTCTCCCCATCTCCGTCTCTCACCCCTACGTCTCCCCATCTCCGTCTCTCCCCCGCATCTCTCCGTCTCTGTCTCCCATCCCCATCTCTGTCTCTCCCCCTTCTCCAACTGTATCTCTCCCCTCCCCAATCTCTGACTTTGTCTCTCTCCATCTCTGTCTCTCCCCATCTCTCCCTCCCCAATCTCTGACTCCGTCTCTCCCCATCTCCGTCTCTCACCCCTATGTCTCTCCATCTCTGTCTCTCACCCCTATGTCTCTCCATCTCTCTCATCCCCATCTCCGTCTCTCCCCGATCTCCCACCCCGTCTCTCCCCTCCCCGATCTCTGACTCCGTCTCTCCCCGTCTCTCCCCCTGCGTCTCTCCATCTCTCTCTCCCCGATCTCTGACTCCGTCTCTCCCCATCTCTGTCTCTCCCCCCTGCGTCTCTCCGTCTCTGTCTCTCATCCCCCATCTCTGTCTCTCCCCATTCCCCAACCGTATCTCTCCCCTCCCCGATCTCTGACTCCGTCTCTCCCCATCTCTGTCTCTCCCCGATCTCCCACCCCGTCTCTCCCCTCCCCGATCTCCCTCCCCGTCTTTGTCTCTCACCCCTACGTCTCTCCATCTCTCTCCCCATCTCCGTCTCTCCCCCCTGCATCTCTCCGTCTCTGCCTCTCGTCCCCATCTCTGTCTCTCCCCCTTCTCCAACCGTGTCTCTCCCCTCCCCGATCTCTGACTTTGTCTCTCTCCATCTCTGTCCCTCCCCGATTTTTGACTCCGTCTCTCCCCGTCTCTGTCTCTCACCCCTACGTCTCTCCATCTCTGTCTCTCCCCGTCTCTGTCTCTTCACCCCTATGTCTCCCCATCTCTGTCTCTCCCCGATCTCTGACTCCGTCTCTCCCCATCTCCGTCTCTGTTTCTCACCCCCATCTCTGTCTCTCCCCATTCCTCAACCATATCTCTCCCCTCCCCGATCTCTGACTCCGTCTCTCCCCATCTCCGTCTCCCCCCACGTCTCCGTCTCTGTCTCTCATCCCCATCTCTGTCTCTCCCCATTCCTCAACCGTATCTCTCCCCTCCCCGATCTCTAACTGTCTCTCTCCATCTCTGTCTCTCCCCATCTCTGTTTCTCCCCAATCTCCCACCCTGTCTCTCCCCCTCCCCCCTATGTCTCTCCATCTCTGTCTCTCATCCCGGTCTCCATCTCCCCCGAACTCTGACTCCATCTCTCCCCGTCTCTCTCTCCCCCCTACATCTCTCCATCTCTCTCTCGTCCCCGATCTCTGACTCCGTCTCTCCCCATCTCCGTCTCTCCCCCTACGTCTCTCCATCTCTGTCTCTCATCCCCATCTCTGTCTCTCCCCATTCTCCAACCGCATCTCTCCCCTTCCCGATCTCTGACTCCGTCTCTCCCCGTCCCTGTCTCTCACCCCTGCGTCTCTCCATCTCTCTCTCCCATCTCTGTCTCTCACCCCTGCATCTCTCCGTCTCTCGTCCCCATCTCTGTCTCTCCCCCTTCTCCAACCGTGTCTCTCCCCTCCCCGATCTCTGACTTTGTCCCTCTCCATCTCTGTCCCTCCCCGATTTTTGACTCCGTCTCTCCCCGTCTCTATCTCTCACCCCTACGTCTCTCCATCTCTGTCTCTTCACCCCTGTGTCTCCCCATCTCTGACTCCGTCTCTCCCCGTCTCCGTCTCTCTCCCCTACGTCTCTCCGTCTCTCTCACCCCCATCTCTGTCTCTCCCCATTCTTCAACCCCGTCTCTCCCCATCTCCATCTCTCACCCCTACGTCTCTCCATCTCTGTCTCTCCCCCCTATGTCTCTCCATCTGTCTCTCCCCATCTCCGTCTCTCATCCCTGCATCTCTCCGTCTCTGTCTCTCGTCCCCATCTCCGTCTCTCCCCCCGCATGTCTCTCCGTCCCTCTCTGATCCGCATCTCCGCCCCCCTTCCCCAACCGTATCTCTCCCGATCTCTGACTGTCTCTCCCCGCCTCTTGTCTCTCCCCCCGACGTCTCTCCCTGTCCGTGTGTCTCTGTGTGTCTCTGTGTGTCCCCGCAGCATCCGCGTGTCGGTGAGCGTGGAGCAGACGGAGGCGGAACTGGAGCGGGCGGCGCTCACCCTGCGCCGGGCCGCCGAGACCCTGCTCCCCTAGGGGACCCCCCCCCGTCTACACCACCCTCCGTCTACACCGCCCTCCGTCTACACCGCCCTCCGTCCCCCCCACCGACCCCTGGACTCGTCTACACTGCCGCTCAGGAAGACCCCCGCCCCGGGCTCCGTCTACACTGCCTCCGAGGGGGGGAGACCCCCGCTCTCATCGCTCCTTGGCGTCTACACCCTCATCGACACCCCCCCCCCCCCCCCTTGGGCGTCTTCTACACTGGCCTCCCCTCCTCGTCGACCCTCCCGCCCCCGGGCTCCGTCTACACCGGCCCAGGGGGAGACCCCCCCCCCATCCTCCCCGCCCCTTGGCGTCTACACCGGCCCCGGGGGAGACGCCCGCAGCCCTCCCCCCTCCTTGGGCGTCTACTACACTGGCGCTGGGGGAGACGGTCGCCCCTCCTCGTCGACCTCCGTGCCCCGTCTACACCGGCCCCCGGGGAGACCCCCCAGACCCTCATCGACCCCTCCCAGATCCGTCTACACCGGCCCTGGGGGAGACACCCCCCCCCTTGGCGTCTACAACAGCCCCCACGCAGGCTCCGTCTACACCAGACACCCCCACCCTCATCACGCCTTGGCGTCTACACCGGCCCAGGGGGAGACCCCCACCCCACCCCTCTTTGGGCGGCTTCCACACTGGCACTGGGGGAGACCCCTCGGGCTCCGTCTACACTGGCCCCGGGAGCCGTAGTGGACGCCGCCAGCTCGTCGCGGTGCCGGTGGTGGTGGTGGATCTCGGGTCGATAAAAAGGCACGTCGCCCGCATCCGTCTCCTCGTTTCGGGGCTGGGGGAGACGCCGGACCGCGGGGGCGGGGGAAACTGAGGCACGGAGCGCCGGCGGGAGGGACGCCGGGTCCCCCGGGGTCGGTCGCAGTCCGAGGGAGGGCAGGGGTCGGAGTCCCCGTTTCGTGGCGCGGGGAAACTGAGGCACGGGGCGCCGCGCTAAGCGTCGGGACGTCGGGTTGGCCGTCTAAAAGAGGGCGTCTAAAAGAGGATCCCCATTTTACGGGGGGGAAACTGAGGCGCGGAGCGCCGTGATAAGCGTCGGAAGGGATGCGGTCTAGGGGGGAGAGCCGGGGGGGGGTCGCCGTCCCCGTTTTACGGAGGGGAAACTGAGGCACGGAGTCTAAAGGAGAGGGAGAGCGGCGGTTGGAATGGCCATTTTATAGCGGGGGAAACTGAGGCACGGACCCATGAGGCCTTTTTGTGTGCCGAGCAGACGGTGAGGTCGGACGCGGCCCCCCCATGTTGCCGACTTGCCCTCCCCAAGCGCTCAGTACAGCGCTCTGCACGCAGGAAGCGCTCAATAAATACGATGGAAGGAATGAATGAAGGGAAGTGGGGGCGGGGATCGGACCCCCCCCCCCCCCCCGTTTTCCCAGAGAGGAGGAAGCGGGAATCCGTGCGGCGGAGCCCGCCGGGAGGGAAGAGCCCGGGCTTTGGAGTCCCGGGTCCTGGGTTCGAATCCCGGCCCCGCCGCTTGTCAGCTGGGTGACTTGGGGCGAGTCGCTTCGCTTCTCTGGGCCTCAGTTCCCTCGTCTGGAAAATGGGGGTGAAGACCGGGAGCCCCCCCGGGGGACCACCTCATCACCTTGCGACCGCCCCGGCGCTTAGAACAGTGCTTGGCACATGGTAAGCGCTTAATAAATGCCATCATTATTATTATTATTATTATTATCGTCAGCTGGGTGACTTTGGGCAAGTCATTTCCCTTCTCTGGGCCTCAGTTCCCTCATCTGGAAAATGGGGACGAAGACCGGGAGCCCCCCGGGGGACAACCCCATCACCTTGGAACCTCCCCGGCGCTTAGAACAGTGCTTGGCACGTAGTAAGCGCTTAATAAATGCCGCCATCGTTATTATTATTATTATTATTATTATTGTCAGCTGGGTGACTTTGGGCAAGTCATTTCCCTTCTCTGGGCCTCAGTTCCCTCATCTGCAAAATGGGGGTGAAGACTCAGCCCCCTGTGGGACAACCTCATCACCTTGTAACCTCCCCAGCGCTTAGCACAGTGCTTGGCACATAGTAAGTGCTTAATAAATGCCATTATTATTATTATTATTATTGTCAGCTGGGTGACTTTGGGCGAGTCACTTCCCTTCTCTGGGCCTCAGTTCCCTCATCTGGAAAATGGGGATGAAGACCGTGAGCCCCCCGGGGGACAACCCCATCACCTTGGAACCTCCCCAGCGCTTAGCACAGTGCTTGGCACATGGTAAGCGCTTAATAAATGCCATCATTATTATTATTGTTGTCAGCTGGGCGTCTTTGGGCAAGTCATTTCCCTTCTCTGGGCCTCAGTTCCCTCATCTGCAAAATGGGGATGAAGACTGAGCCCCCCGGGAGACAACCTCATCACCTTGTAAACTCCCCAGCGCTTAGAACAGTGCTTGGCACAGAGTAAGCGCTAAGTGCCATTATTATTATTATTGTCAGCTGGGCGTCTTTGGGGAAGTCATTTCCCTTCTCTGGGCCTCAGTTCCCTCATCTGTAAAATGGGGATGAAGAGCGTGGGACAACCTCATCACCTTGTGACCTCCCCAGTGCTTAGAACAGTGCTTGGCACATAGTAAGCGCGTAATAAATGCCATCATCATCATCATTATTAATATTATTGTCAGCTGGGTGACTTTGGGCAAGTCACTTCCCTTCTCTGGGCCTCAGTTCCCTCATCTGGAAAATGGGGATGAAGACCGAGCACCCCGGGGGACAACCCCATCACCTTGTAGCCTCCCCAGCGCTTAGAACAGTGCTTTGCACGTAGTAAGCGCTTAATAAATGCCATCATTATTATTATTATTGTCAGCTGGGTGTCTTTGGGCGAATCGCTTTGCTTTTCTGTGCCTCAGTTCCCTCATCTGGAAAATGGGGATGAAAACTGAGCCCCCCCAGTGGGACCACCCCATCACCTTGGAACCTCCCCAGTGCTTAGAACAGTGCTGGGCACATAGTAAGTGCTTAATAAATGCCACCATTATTATTATTAGTGTCAGCTGGGTGTCCTTGGGCGAGTCACTTCCCTTCTCTGGGCCTCAGTTCCCTCATCTGTCAAATGGGGATGAAGACCGGAAGCCCCACGTGGGACAACCCCATCACCTTGGAACCTCCCCGGCGCTTAGAACAGTGCTCTGCACGTAGTAAGCGCTTAATAAATGCCATCATTATTATTAGTATTATTATAAGAGGATGAGAAGAAGGGAAAGGGGAGGGAAGGAAGGAGGGAGAGAAGGATATATTAGAATAGTAATGATGGCATTTGTTAAGCGCTTACTACGTGCCGAGCACTGTGCTAAGCGCCGGGGGAGAGGCAAGGTGATGAGGTTGTCCCCCGTGGAGCTCACGGTCTTCATCCCCATTTGACAGAGGAGGAAACTGAGGCCCAGAGAATAATAATGGTATTTGTTGATAATAATGACGGCATTTATTCAGCGCTTACTATGTGCCAAGCACTGTTCTAAGCGCCGGGGAGGTTACAAGGTGATGGGGTTGTCCCCCGGGGGGGCTCACGGTCTTCATCCCCGTTTGACGGAGGAGGAAACTGAGGCCCAGAGAATAATAATGGTATTTGTTAATAATAATGACGGCATTTATTCAGCGCTTACTATGTGCAAAGCACTGTTCTAAGCGCCGGGGAGGTTACAAGGTGATGGGGTTGGCCCCCCGGGGGGCTCACGGTCTTCATCCCCGTTTGACAGGGGAGGGAACTGAGGCCCAGAGAAGGGAAGTGACTCGCCCAGGGTCCCACAGCTGACAAGGGGTGGAATTAGAACCCACGACCTCCGACTCCCAAGCCCGGGCTCTACCCACTGAGCCCCCGCTGCTTCTCGCAGGAAGAGGAGGGAGGGAAAAGGGAGAGGAAAAAAGAAGGGGAAGAGGAGGGAGAGAAGGGGAAGAGGCAGGGAGGAACAAGGAAGAGAAGAAGGGAAGGAGGAGGGAGAGAAGGAAAAGAGGGAGGGAGGAATAAGGAAGAGAAGAAGGGGAGGAGGAGGGAGAGAAGGGGAAGAGGGAGGGAGGAACAAGGAAGAGAAGAAGGGAAGGAGGAGGGAGAGAAGGGGAAGAGGGAGGGAGAAGAAGAGGAATCGGAAGGGGGAGAAGCAGGGATGGGAAGAGGAAGGGAGGGAGGGAGGGGAAAGAAAGAAGAAGGGAAAGAGGAGGGAGAGAATGGGAAGAGGAGGAGGGAGAGAACGGGAAGAGGAGGAGGGGAAGAAATGGGGAGAAGAAGAGAAGGGAGAGAAGCAGGGACCAGGTTAGGAAGAGAAGAAGGAGAGGAACAGAAGGGGAAGAAAGGGGGAGAAGAGGAGGAATCGGAAGAAAGGGGAAAGAAGCAGGGACGAGGGAAGGAAGAGAAGGGAGAAGAAGGGGAATCGGAAAAAGGGGGAGAGAAGCAGGGAAAAGAAGATGGAGAGAAGCAGGGCCCAGGGAAGGAAGAGAAGAAAAGAAGGAGGGGAAGAGGACGGAGAGAAGCAGAAGAAGGGGGAGAGAAGCAGGGAAAAGAAGATGGAGAGAAGCAGGGCCCAGGGAAGGAAGAGAAGAAAAGAAGGAGAGGAAGAGGACGGAGAGAAGCAGAAGAAGGGGGAGAGAAGCAGGGAAAAGAAGATGGAGAGAAGCAGGGCCCAGGGAAGGAAGAGAAGAAGGGGAAGAGGAAAAGGAGAGGAAGAGGACGGAGAGAAGCAGGGAAAAGAAGATGGAGAGAAGCAGGGCCCAGGGAAGGAAGAGAAGAAAAGAAGGAGAGGAAGAGGACGGAGAGAAGGGGAAGAAAGGGGGAGAGAAGCAGGGAAAAGAAGAAGGGGAAGAAGCAGGGAAGGAAGAGAAGAAGGGGAAGACGAAAAGGAGAGGAAGAGGGCGGAGAGAAGGGGGAGAGAAGCAGGGAAAAGAAGATGGAGAGAAGCAGGGACCAGGGAAGGAAGAGAAGGGGAAGAAGAAAAGGAGAGGAAGAGGACGGAGAGAAGGGGGAGAAGAAGGGGGAGAGAAGCAGGAACCAGGGAAGGAAGAGAAGAAGGGGAAGAGGAAAAGAAGGAGAGGAAGAGCACGGAGAGAAGGGGAAGAAGCAGGGAGCAGGGAAGGAAGAGAAGAAGGGGAAGAGGGAGGAAGAAGGGGACGAGGAGGGAGAGAAGGGGAAGAGGGAGGGAAAAGAAAGAAGGGAAGGGAGGGAGAAAAGGGGGAGAAGAAGAGGAGGGAGAGAAGCAGGGACCAGGGAAGGAAGAGGAAGTGAAGAAGGAGAGAACTGGAAGAAAGGGGGAGAAGGGGAAGAGGGAGGGAGGGAAAAGAAAGGAGAAGGGGAAGAGGAGGGAGAGAAGCGGGGACCAGGGAAGGAAGAGAAGTGGAAGAGGAAGTGAAGAAGGAGAGAACCGGAAGAAAGGGGGAGAAGGGGAAGAGGGAGGGAGGGAAAAGAAAGAGGAGAAGGGGAAGAGGAGGGAGAGAAGCGGGGACCAGGGAAGGAAGAGAAGTGGAAGAGGGAGTGAAGAAGGAGAGAACTGGAAGAAAGGGGGAGAAGGGGAAGAGGGAGGGAGGGAAAAGAAAGAGGAGAAGGGGAAGAGGAGGGAGAGAAGCGGGGACCAGGGAAGGAAGAGAAGAAGGAGCGGGAGAGGGAGGGAAAAGGAAGAGAAGAGGAGGAATCGGAAGAAGGGAAGGGAAGATGGAGAGAAGCAAGGACCAGGGAAGGAAGAGAGGAAGGGAAAGAGGAGGGGAAGAAAGGGAGAAGAAGAGGAGCAGGGACCAGGGAAGGAAGAGAAGAAGGAGCGGGAAAGGGGAAGAGAGGAGAAAGGAGGGAGGGAGCGGGAAGAAGGAAGGGGGGGAGGATGGAAGGGGAGAGGACAAAGAAAAGGGGGCGGGGCTTTGTGCGTCAAATGACGCATTGCCTGCGTGGGAGGGCGTGGCCTCCTGCGCCTGCGCGAGGGGCGTGGCCTCTCTGCCTGAGGGGGCGTGGCCCTTCTGCGTAAGGGGAGGTTCCTTCAGCGCCTGCGCGGGGGGCGGGGCCTTGTGCGTCAGGTGGCGGGGCCTTCGCGTAATGAGGCCCGTCCCGGGGGCGTGGCTCGTGCTCAGGGGCGTGACCCGCCTGCGTCACGGGGCGCCACATTCATTCATTCATTCATTCACTCATTCACTCATTCAATCAATCGTATTTATTGAGCGCTTACTGTGTGCAGAGCACTGGACTAAGCGCTTGGGAAGGACAAGTTCGCAACATACATGTCCTTCCTCTCCCCCTCGTCCCCCTCTCCATCCCCCCATCTTACCTCATCATCATCAGTCGTATTTATTGAGCGCTATGTGCAGAGCACTGTACTAAGCGCTTAGCACACTGTACTGTACCTCCTTCCCTTCCCCACACCTGTATATATGTTTGTACATATTTATTACTCTATTTATTTATTTATTTATTTTACTCATACATATCTATTCTATTTATTTTATTTTGTTAGTATGTCTGGTTTTGTTCTCTGTCTCCCCCTTCTAGACTGTGAGCCCACTGTTGGGTAGGGAGCGTCCCTATATGTTGCCAACTTGAACTTCCCAAGCGCTTAGTACAGTGCTGTGCACACAGTAAGCGCTCAGTAAATACGATTGATTTTTTTGTTGGGTAGGGACTGTCTCTATATGTCGCCAACTTGTACTTCCCAAGCGCTTAGTACAGTGCTCTGTACACAGTAAGCACTCAATAAAAACACGATTGATATAGAGACGACCCTTCCGCGCCTGCGCGGGGGGGGCGTGGCCCTATCCTGTCGGGACGTGGCCTGCGTGCGTAAGGGGGCGGGACCTTGTGCGTCAGAGGGCGTGGTCTGCCTACGTAATGAGGCGTGTCAGGGGCGGGGCTTGTGCTAGGGGGCGTGGCCCGCCTGCGTGGTTGGGCGGATCATTCATTCACTCATTCATTCATTCAATCGTATTTATTGGGCACTTACTGTGTGCAGAGCACGGCACTAAGCGCTTGGGAAGGACAAGTTGGCAATCAGTCAATCGTATGTATTAAGAATAATAATGATGGCATTTATTAAGCGCTGACTATGTGCAAAGCACTGTTCTAAGCGCTGGGGAGGTTACAAAGTGATCAGGTTGTCCCACAGGAGGCTCACAGTCTTAACCCCCATTTAACAGATGAGGTAACTGAGGCCCGGAGAAGTGAAGTGACTTGCCCAAAGTCACCCAGCTGACAATTGGCAGAGCTGGGATTTGAACCCATGACCTCTGACTCCAAAGCCCGCGCTCTTTCCATTGAGCCACGGACATGTGCAGAGCACTGTACTAAGCGCTTGGGAAGTACAAGCTGGCAACATATAGAGACAGTCCCTACACAACAGTGGGTTCACAGTCTAGAAGTCTAGGCAACATAGAGAGACCGTCCTTCCGCGCCTGCGCGTGCCTCGGGGGCGTGGTCTGCCGCCGTAAGGGGCGGGGCCTTTGTGCGTCCGATGACGTGTCTGCCTGCCTAGTGGGCGGGGCCTTCTGCGCCTGCGCGAGGAGGCGTGGTCCGGTCGTGTCGGGGGCGGAGCTTTGTGCGTCAGGGGCGGCCCTGCCGGCGTAAGGGGGCGTGGCTTCTGGGTCGCGGGGCGTGGTCTGTCTCTTTAGGGGGCGGTCTGCCTACGTAATGAGGAGCGTGCCGGAGGCGTGGCTCTCTCGTCAGCGCTTGCCCCGTCCACGTAATGAGGTGCTTGTCGGGGGGCGTGGCTCGTGCGTCGGGGGCGTGGTCTGTCTGCATAAGCAGGCGGGGCCTTCCACGCCTGCGCGAGGGGGCGTGGCCCTGTCCTGTAATGGGTGGGGCGCATGCGTCAGGGGCGTGTCCTGCCTACGTAATGAGGCGCGTGCTTGGGGCGTGGCTCGTGCGTGGGCGGCGTGTTTCGTGCGTATGCAGGCGGGGCATAACGCGCCTGCGCGAGGGGGCGTGTCCCGGTCCCCTCAGCTGTGGGGCGCATGCGTCAGGGGCGTGTCCTGCCCACGTTATGAGGCGCGTGCTTGGGGCGTGGCTCGTGCGTTGGCGGCTTGGTCTCCCGGCGTAAGCAGGCGGCGCGTGGGGGCGTGGCCCGGTCCTGTAAGGGGTGGGGCGCATGCGTCAGGGGCGTGGTCTGCCTACGTAATGAGGAGCGTGCCGGAGGCGTGGCTCTCTCGTCAGCGCTTGCCCCGTCCACGTAATGAGGTGCTTGTCGGGGGGCGTGGCTCGTGCGTCGGGGGCGTGGTCTGTCTGCGTAAGCAGGCGGGTCCTTCCGCGCCTGCGCGAGGGGACGTGGCCCTGCCCTCTCAGGGGTGGGGTGCATGCGTCAGGGGCGTGGCCTGCACGCGTGATAAGGCGCCTGCCCTGGGGCGTGGGCTTACGTCAGGGGCGTGACACGTCTACGTAATGAGGCGCGTGCCGGGGGAGTGGCTCGTGCGTCGGGGGCGTTGTCCGTGCGTAAGCCGGCGGGGCATAACGCGCCTGCGCGAGGGGGCGTGGCCCTGTCCTCAGGGGCGTGGCGCATACGTAAGGGACGTGGTCTGCCTTCGTAATAGGGCGTGTGCCGGGGGCGTGGCTCGTGCGTCGGGGGCGTGGTCTGGCTAAGTAAGCAGGCGGGGCCCTCCGCGGCTGCGCGAGGGGGCGTGGCCCGGTTCTGTCGGGGGGGGGCCTGCGTCAGGGGCGGGGTCTGCCTACGTAATGAGGAGCGTGCCGGGGGCGTGGTTCGTACGTCGGCGGCGTGTTCCGTGCGTAAGCAGGCGGGGCATAACGCGCCTGCGCGAGGGGGCGTGTCCCGGTCCCCTCAGCTGTGGGGCTCATGCGTCAGGGGCGTGTCCTGCGCACGTAATGAGGCGCGTGCCGGGGGCGGGGCTCGCGCGTCGGGGGCGTGGCCCGTCTGCTTGCTGGGCGTGTCCCGTGCGTGAGGGGCGTGTCCCCGTGCGTGCCTCGTGCGTGGCCCGGTGGGCGTGGCCCCCGAGGGGGGCGGTGTCCGCGGGGTCCGGCCGCCGTCCGATTCGCCCTGGGGCTCGGAGGGAGAGGACCGTCGTCTCTCTGTCTCTCTCTCTCTCTCTGTGTCTCTCTCTGTCTCTGCGTGCGTGTCTCTCCCGTCCCGGGCCCGAGGACCAGTTGGAGGGGAAGGGGGGGGAGGGTCCCAATGTGGGGGTGGGCGTCTCCCCCGCCGCCGCCCCCCATGTGGCTCTGCTCCCTCCTCTTTTGGGCCGCTGCAGGTACGACCCCCCCCCAAATATCCCCTCCCCCCCATCATCTCCCCCTCCCCCCCATCATCTCCCTCTCCCCCCATCATCTCCCCCTCCCCCCATCATCTCCCCCTCCCCCCATCATCTCCCCCCTCCCCCCATCATCTCCCCCCTCCCCCATCATCTCCCCTCCCCCCATCATCTCCCTCTCCCCCATCATCTCCCTCTCCCCCATCATCTCCCCCTCCCCCCCATTATTTCCCCCTCCCCCCATCATCTCCCCCTCCCCCATCATCTCCCCCCTCCCCCATCACCTCCCCCTCCCCCCATCATCTCCCCCTCCCCCCATCATCTCCCTCTCCCCCATCATCTCCCCCTCCCCCATCATCTCCCCCCCATCACCTCCCCCTCCCCCATCATCTCCCCCTCCCCCATCATCTCCCCCTCCCCCATCATCTCCCTCTCCCCCATCATCTCCCCCTCCCCCATCATCTCCCCCTCCCCCATCATCTCCCCCTCCCCCCATCATCTCCCCCTTCCCCCATTATCTCCCCCTCCCCCCATCATCTCCCCCTCCCCCCATCATCTCCCCCTCCCCCCATCATCTCCCCCTCCCCCCATCATCTCCCCCTCCCCCCATCATCTCCCCCTCCCCCCAAAATCTCCCCCTCCCCCCAAAATCTCCCCCTCGCCATCATCTCCCCCTCCCCCCAAAATCTCCCCCTCCCCCATCATCTCCCCCTCCCCCATCATCTCCCCCTCCCCCCCATTATTTCCCCCTCCCCCATCATCTCCCCCTCCCCCCATCATCTCCCCCTCCCCCCCGTCATCTCCCCTCCCCCCCGTCATCTCCCCTCCCCCC